>NC_133472.1:30819824-30852902 GCF_025370935.1 Choristoneura fumiferana
AGGTCACTAGTAGGTATCTTGGAGAAATCAACTTCATTTGACATTTTGAATGTTCCCTTTTAGTTAACGGAAATAATAAATTGCACGTATTATACATAGACATAAGTGACCCCACCTACACCATTTTTTTAAGAATTAATATTCCAAATTGCGATATCCTATAGGTAAAACAAAAACATGAATTAGAAAAATTGCTTTTTTTTTTCTAGTTTTGTGCTTAGCTGTAGTTTTTATTCTTTAAAATAATTTATGCATTTCGTATATTATGTGTTGTTATTAGGTGCATCCTTTTTTGGTTCATACTACAACATCAGTGGCACCCCCTGGCGAGCTAATACCATAACCTGAGAATGGTCTCAGGTAAGGGTCACAGTAAGCGTCACAATGAATTTCCTCGTCGGGCAATGCGATGTGACTGTGACATTTTATGTGAAAATGTTTCAAAGTGGGTCACTGTTGAAGTGATTCGATAGTACTAACCATTTACAGAAAACCGTTAATAAATGTCCATGGTTCTAAAATGTATTCGCCAAAAGCTAATAAGTATTTTAATAACGTCTCAGAAGTGCCAACTATCGCTAAATTATCGTAAACTGTATGACGGGCTTCGCTTATCGCCACGCGCACTAAGTTTCGTGGTACCAGGCACACAGTCTTCCCAACCGCGTACGCGGGCGTGCGAGCGCTTTCCTTCTGGAAAGCGCTTCGATTGTATAATTTGGGTGTTTGCGTGTTATTTTCTGTTTTATACAGTTAATAATTGTTTAAAATGATTGTTTTTATGGGTAAAAATATTTAGCGGCCACCAAAACCTCTGAGCTTTATATTTTTACAACTCTCGGAGAACCGATTTTAGTTAAGGTGTCTTTTTGTTTTAGCCGAGCTTGGCACGTGCGAGGCGCCGCTGGGGATGGAGAGCGGAATGATCGCCAACGAGTCTCTCTCTTCGAGCTCCAATTACGATCAGAGTGTCTCTCCCCTCAGTTCCAGGTACAGGTCATGCCTATAATTAGTAATGACAAGCATAGCACAACTGCAAGATTAATAAATAATTATGGCGGTCGGAGTATGGACGGTCCTACAAATAATGCAAATACCAAATAAATTTATTTAAACCATTTGAAATACAAGAATTTAAGAAAAACAACCATATAAAACTTAACTATACACTAACTACCTAACTTAAAAACTTAATACCTACTAAATTAAATCTAAAAAAGGCCCCCGTGGCATGTTGCCCAAGAGGCTGGCAGCATTCCCTCGTTGAATGGCGATTATGGCAATTCGTTGAGAGAGATAGCGGCCAGCCCTTTGGTCTCCAGTAGCGTCGACCAGGCGCTTTTGCACTTCTTTAATAAAATTTTGTGCGCCGGGACCCCAAGGACCCAGGGTCTCAAATCCGACAGCAACGAAATTATATGCTGAACCGAGACCCTGGTATTTTAACGTTTTCCTGCCCTTGGCCGCTTCATATTAATTATACACGATAATATGATTACTATTTCATTATTAAATAAACTTTTTTCAGCATCAAATATCAGTAATAATGAAATGAGACAACCTCACTGAAAAACGATATGTCTACTTTTTTCATTATGTATGTAAATTTCAAAAGGTTTTTTATTCATTCAGCCGTTTCAAAAGTTCAGTATACAAAACAGTAACAATTATTTAAACCAATGAACTTACTGACTAGCCAAAGCAAATATTTTTTTCAAACACAATACGTTATAAATTAACTTTCGCCAGTTTAGCGAACCATCCCTGAAATGTACTAATACATTTTTAAAAACATCGTCATAATTACGTATTTACTCGTAACTAGGCATTGTTAAACAACAATGGAGCGTCATGATACGGCCAAGTTGTAACAATTATTGTGAATCCCGCTGCCGCAGCGAGTAAAACACTCACTCGCGCTCAGCTCAAACAATTAGCAGGGGTCTCACATTCGAGGTGCAGCCCGCATAAGCCCGACGAGACAACAGAGCGGGAACTCGGCGCTCGTTTGAGAAATTCACTAACAGAAAATTAAATTTTCATATGAATTCGGAGTTGAGCGTGATCCTAAAAAGCCTTTCCGGGCCCGGCTCCCTAAAGATAGCAAGATGTAAGTACGGCCGGATGCCGAAACGTTATCATCTGAAACACTTTACATAGGGTCAGAGGCGATTTAGCAAATGCTACGTTAATTCAGCGTTTAGCTTGCTTTGTTCTCACTACTGATGAGATTGCACTCAAGATAGGTATTCAAATTAAACGGCCGGTAGACCGAGCCCCAGGCCTCGCCTCTCTTGACAAATGTAATACTGGAGCATTCGGAATATTTGCTTGAACCATAACACTAATTTTATATCCTCTGCACGATTACTTTAGCCCAAGCAGTTATAGTTGTAGTAGTAAATAACCACCTACTTCATTTGTCCCGTCTTTTGCATCTTGCGTCATAGCCTTGTGTGTTTATGTAGGTAACTAATTACAACTGTCAGTTTCCACTCGTAACACTGCTAGATTCAAATGAATTAATTAGAAAGTCCGAACAATGAAACATTAAAATGGTTCGGACTTTCTAATTAAATTTATTTCTTACAAATATTGCCTAGAGGACTATGTAGGATGAAGCAGATGAAAATTCAAATAATCTAGCGGGTCCAAAGGTTCTTTCTGTACTATAAAGCGTCCTTCGTTCTTTATCACACTGTTTATTTTTACCTTATACTTGAACACAACATCAAGTGTTATATATCCCTACAGGATAAGGACAGAGTTGCGTGGCGGCGCGTGGTGCCCAAACGGCCTGATCACGCCGCACAGTCGCGAGTACCTCGAGATTGACCTCGTAGACGAGTACCTGGTCACCGGCACCGAGTCTCAGGGCCGCTTCGCCAACTCTGTCGGCGTCGAGTTCGTCGAGAGCTACTCCGTCGAATACTACCGCCGCTCGCTCAACCGCTGGGTGAAATATAAAGATTTCAACGGAAGTAGAGTTAGTAGCTTTTTTATCTCTGAAATTCAAATTAAATTTGAGTAATCAACCAATCCGAGAATAAATTTCAAAATTAGATGTTAAAATCAATACATAGCTCTAGAGTCCAATAAAAATTAATTTCATTTGCATCACGCAAACTGGCAAAGTTGATAATGATAATATTTAGTGAAGTTTTGAAGCGACCAGATAAAAAAACATTCAAATCATAAATTGCATAAATTTATTAAGGCCGAATTTTGCCTTTGATGTTATCTTATCACGAGCTTTCAGGGCAAGGCAGTTCAAATATGCTTGTGAAGATTTATTCCGAGACTGAATTGAATATCAGCTCAATAACATGGCAAAATAGCTAAAATGGGAACACAAGATTACGAGTAAATGGGAAAGTTTTTAAGCTCGGCTTGCTAAGACACCGCGCTCAACTTACATGAAATTAGTCCCTCTGCGGAGAGAAACTTTACACTAGCTGGCACTGCCTAACGACACGCGAGCTTTACATCCCTAATATTAAATAATGGGACAAGTAATGTAATGGCTCACACTACGTAATACAGAGCGTTAGTTTTTCTAATCCTTCTATTTTTTACAGTTGATACCTGGAAACGTCAACACCTACACGCCCCGGAAGACGACTCTGGAAGCTCCATTCGTAGCATCCAAAGTTCGTTTTTTTCCATATGCAGCCCATCCAAGGACTGCATGTATGCGAGTTGAGCTCTACGGCTGTCTATGGAAACGTAGGTACAACAGATGTACGGTGAATAATGCTAGCGATGATCCAGGGGCCCCTTGCTAAGCGATAATGCCCTAGCGAATTTCACCTCAATTGAAATGTATTAATGCTATGCACATTTTAATCTATAAATGTACTTAATTATATATTTATATATGTATGCTCAGCGAACTACTACCGCCTGGCGGTGGTAATTAATGGCATCTGTATTTCTGCAGAAAATCTAGTTGCCTATTCCGCGCCAAAGGGTGGAGACATGCAGGCCATGACAGGGGGGGCGCGGTTCGAAGACCTGGCGTACGACGGAGTGATGCGCGACGGAAGACTCTTGGACGGCCTAGGCCAGATGACTGACTCATTGCTTGGTCCCAACGATTTTGAACAACCAGACCCTCTTGATACGCAGGGTATAATTATATTCTTTTTTACCACTGAGGTAGTTACGATGTTTTGAAATTAAATCCTAATAATATATTTGTAGGTACTCGTTGGGTTGGCTGGAACAAATCAATGCAAGTGGACGATGAAGTTGAACTCACATTCAATTTCAGCAGCACGAGGCTTTTCTATTATGTCGATATTCACACAAATAACATGTTTACCAAGGACGTACAGGTAATTATTGCGGATATAAAACAAATACTCTGTTTTTGATTATTGATGAACGGAAACCGATATGGGTGTAAGGCGAGGATGAAAGTGTTTTTCTTTTGTTTGTCAGTTATTCAAGGAGGCGGAAGTGTATTTTTCGCTGGAGGGCGAGCGCTGGCAGGAGGAGTCTGCGACGCACGAGCCGCGCCAGGACCGCGTGTCCGAGCACGCGCGCGTGGTGCGCGTGCCGCTCCAGAACCGCACAGCCAGGCATCTCATGATGCGCCTCAAATTCCAACATGAGTGGATCCTCATCAGCGAAATCACCTTCAAATCCAGTAAGTCTAATTCCTCTTTTCTCTACTTTCTAATTTATATATGCTCTGAAATCTACAAACACGCCAATAAATTATTTAATCTCCAACATCGCAGATTTAATTCCTTTACTTTCGAATAAATAAATCAGTCCAAACGGCAGATAATTTGTTTGTATTTCATTCACAACTCATTTTACGTCGTCCTAATCAACGTTCCATTCCCGGGGATAAACATCGTCTGAATCCAAAACAGTTTACTAAATCAAATGTTTTATACAAACAAATAAATCGGGCAAATAATTTGGGTGCGAAAAAAGTGAGCAGGAAGATTCATAAGCACGATTGGGTGATTTTTCGCGCGAACAAAAAGAGGGCCGGCCCGGAGGGCACAGGACGTTCAGGCACGCTAATAGATCCATTACTCCTCATCGGGCTTCCCTTATCTGTTCCGAGCACTCGCGAGCCTCCGGCTATTTCACAAATTTTATCTTTCTCTAATTAATCCACAGCTCTTTTGAGAGAATCGCATCTTAAGTGATAAATCGCCACCCGCTAAGCGAAGAACTTGTAATTAAAGCAAATCTTTGATCTGGATTATTTTGTTCCTCCAATTACAACCGGAAAGGCCTTGGCACGTTGCTGTGGTGATCGGGCGCCTACCGCATTAGCTGATGGCCTACGAGGATTCAGGTAGTCGCGAGTTGCCTTTGATGATACCCCGTTTATTAGCGTTGTTAACTCAACCTTAAACCAACCACTGTCTAATTTTAATAAGTAATGACAACGATCAACGAATATAAAGGTACCAATGACCATAAATTATAAAATTATTTATCTTTTTAATATACTAGTTAGGTATCAACGGGTAAAATGTGTTTATTTTTTATTAGAACTTTATTTATTTAAAACCTCGAAAAGAAGTAAATCCGACTGCTAGAGTATCAGAGGTTAAGCTGTGTTGAACTTTAGCCCGCCCGCCGGGGGCGTTGACCCGTCTTGCCAAGCATTCGCTAGGCTTAACTGATCATCTGAGACTACATGTAAGCTATCTTCTTAAAACTCTCCATCGTTTTCAAATAAAATGCTAGAGCCATTACCGATAGAATAGAGCTGATTTGATATTGCAACCGTTTATCTTTTTAAATAACGTATTTCTAGCTGATAAATCAGTCCAATATTTCTAAACATTTATTACTGCGCCAGCAAACAAGTCAAAATATTATTCCCTAAAATATTACGTAGAATATTATATTATAATGTGACGCACAACGTACACTATTTGTGACGTTCCGCGGTAAAAGGTACCTTATGGCGGTTTTTAGTTTCGGAGATATTAAATGTTTCGTAAAAGTGGCTTAAAAATACCGTTATATTTGATTGTAACGAAAGGATTTTGTTTATCTATGCGAAAATAATTATGTTGATTGTTACATTAGAACTAAATTCTGTGATTTTGCATGAAAATATTAAAAAATAATAATTTTGATTTCTATTTTTTGCTTTTCTTCTTTATTTTCTTTAGGAATTGTTTTCACACAAATACAGACATTTAAAAATCATGACTTCCTACTGCGACAAAATGCAGAAAATAAAGCAAAACATGATTTCCTTGAAATAAGTCAGCGATCATATTAATTGGTCTATATACAAGTTTTGATTTGCAATTATAGAACTTGTATTATATATTTTGATGGACAGAAGCCCAATAAATCATATTTTATAGTCCACTATGTAACTTAAATCGGCAACATAGTTTTTGATGTAACTAAACTTAAATAGTCTGTTTCCTGAAATAGCACATTTTCCAATACATTTTTCAAAAAATGATAACTTCGTAACTATAATACTTAGGACAATGATCTTTTTTGATATCGATAGCTTAGCAATTGCAGATTATTAGAACGCCCGTAACTCCATACCGACCACAAGGTACCTTTGACCGCGGAACGTCACATTTTACTTTTATAAAGTCCCTTTTACACAGCAATAATTAAAGTCTACTTAGTCAGAGGCTTTGGATGGGAGCACCCTTTTACTCTCGGGGGCTTAACTTTTTTGTTATACACCGCACTCTTTCAAAATACAAGCTTTTCTACTGAAGTGTACCCAGAATATGACTTAGTTTCAACTACTTGCTTAGCACGAAGTGCTTGTTTATGTCATACTTGTATTGTACTAAATACTTAGTTACATACCAGTCCATGTCTGGCCGCTATAAAAAAGGTTACGAGAATAAAAGGTAACGCACGATATTCTCACTCATTTTTACTTCATTTGTGCTAAATACGGCCTTCTGAAGGCTCGCTGGTAGATTTGATTGTCAGTACATCAACCATTGTTCCTTGGTTAACGTGTTGCCAAACAAATTTACAAAATGATTAAGTACTAATTTTGAAAATTACCATAAGGAAGTAAGTTTTTCGACATGACTGTAATCTGTATGTACCTATTTAAATAGGGTCTCCTTCGAAATGCATGATACCGTTTGTCCTAAAATCAAATGCCATAACGCGTTTGCCATAAACGTTTTTGACATAACATTCATTAGTCATAATGACTGTTTGCTATAATTGTATTACGTCCTAATGATCATAATCCATAATATTACATTACCTAGTGCTTAAAATCCCTAATACGTTCTGTACCAATATAGTAAGACATAAAACTTACGAGTCATTATATAGAAAACCATAATATTAAATGCCATAATAGAGCAGGCGTCGGCAATCTGCAGCTTGCGAGCGGGAAAAGTAGGTTAGGTAGGTTAGGTTAGAACTCCGCCTCCTACAGAAACGAAACGCTGCCACAAAAGTAGGTAGGTTAGGTTGAAACTGCGACCCTACAGTAACGAACTGGGTCTTGTTCGTAATCCATAACATAACTATTATTGACAAGTAGGATTATTATTATGACAATCAATATTAGGACATAGATGATTATGACAACGAGTATTATTAGGATATGTGACAATTAGGACAAGTGATCATTAGGACTTAAGAAAATAGCGCAAATAAGCATTAGGATATTCAAGATTAGGATTCACGTTATTATACACACACATACACACACACACACACACACACACACACACACACACACACACACACACACACACACACACACACACACACACACACACACACTCACACACACTATACACTACGTTCTCGCCGCACAACTTGTTCGTTTAGCTGTCTACTTTTTATTTCATCAATTTTGTTAAAACTTAGTGTTTTAATCAAATAAATTGTTTGTACCCCGAATCAGGTTTCCACGTGACTGGCTTACCCTAGTGTGGAACCATCGAAAACCCTACTTGTAATTTGTTTTTGCTTTTAATAAACCATTTGTATTTATAAGATCATTGTAACCAAAGTTATTATGGAATTTACAAGTAGGAGAAATTAATGATCATTAGGATTTAAAAATTGTGCAAATAAGCATTAGGATATTTAATATTAGGATTAACAATATTATGGCATTTACTTTAGGACAAACGTAATTATGGCAAAAGATCATTATGACCAAAGTTACGTAATTTAAAATTAGGACAATCGATATTATGCATTCCAATATAGACCCGTTTAAATAATTCTAGTAACTTATCATTTGTTTATTATTTGATTGTTTTAATCTATATTTAAGTATTCTTTGTGTCCATTTTGTTGTATTTGTATTTGTGCGTTATAATGATCGCAGTTGGTCGAAATAAATGGAATTGATTTGAATTATGAGTCTGGTTGTGATGGCAAATGAATTGTGGAACTCATAATAACCTAAACAAGACGGACATAAGAAAATTACCAATACCTAAACTTATCTTCTGAAATGGGATCAGCGGTACTGAAATGAATTGTCATTATTCCGGAAAAAATCCTTCACACTCCCGACTTCTTTTTCATAGTGGACTAAGTTAGAAATGTACTTGACAATACTTACAATTAAGAATTAGCACGGTATAAAACGACTCTTGGCACCTTCTGAAAACCTGACTGCTATTATATGGCAACTGGCACCCCGCCATCCCCGCTCACCTCAGATAAAGTTTAGACCTAGTTTCGAAATAGTTAGCGAGGTTAAAACCTGTTCTAGATATGCTAAATATTCATTCCCCTTTTTGTTATGTTATATATATATTGGAGTGCGCGTTGTTCGAGAAACAGATTCGTTTTCGAAGTTTATTAATTAAGTACCTACTGTTAACCACTAGAAGTATCTTAAAAGCAGTTAAAAATTGACAGCATTATACACATGCATTTAAGTTGTTATTATACTGTATTCTACAAATTGTATGTGTGTGTTAATATAATCACTTTATTGTACATAAACACAAAAATAATATTAAAAAAAAACAACAAAACAAAAAGAGTACAAAGGCGAACTTATCCCGCGTAGCGTATTGCCGTTTTATAAGAAAAGTAAGTACATTAAAAGTTTTAAATAAAAGTAAAATGATTAAGCCTCATAGTTTATGTATAGGAACTAGATTTAATAATAATCAGTCTCACAGCAAACACCGCAACTCACGGTGTTTGTCGCCCCAACAGTTCCGGCGTCGCGGCCGGGCCCGGCTAAGCTCCAACGATTGTAGCCCAACAATTAGTTCTGCGCTCGACACCTATTCATTTCTCCGCATTGTCTTAGTCTAAGGCGGAGGCGGTGTTTTCCTTCTTGCAATACGTTTAGTTGTCAGCGGGCTTTCCGGACTAAAAATAGATGCGTTAGTTAAGCCTTGGAGTAATGATAGGACAACGGTGTACCCAATTACGTAAATAAATGTGTAAACTTTTAGAAGGTTAAGTTAAGAGAGCAAAATTACTATGGAAGTCATGTTTTTGAAACTTAGTGTTTATAGTTGTCTTTTTGTATTTAATGTATGAAAAACGACGACGGTATGCTTACATAAATAGTTGTAATTGTGACCACAAAAACGTGCACTCGAAGCTAAAAAGCTTTCTCATCTTAATTTTGTATTACCTAAGTATATATTATTTTAGAACTGAACTCCAAACTACTATTTACCAATTGCTCACGACAGCCGATACCTCCACGGTTACTACGACAGTTATTATTCTCGACCCACGCCATTTAATTCAAAATTATTCCACAGTACCGACGGTGGTGAACGCGTCTGCTGAGTTCCTCGACGAATACTATCGCACGGATCTGCCTCCATCATCTCGGAAAAAGCGTAACTCTTCGCTGCGCGTGTCAGTTGGGCTGGCTTGTGGAGCCCTAGTGGGGGGTGGGGTCTTCATCGCAGCCGCAGCAGTCCTGGTAGCCAAGCGCACTAGACGCAGGATTCCAGCCATGCTGAAGAAACCTTTCTGTCCGTCGCTGAGGAACGGGAATTCGAACGGCAGAAACAACCGGAGAGCTCCACGGCTGGCGTTAGCGCTGGCGAATTGCCCACCAATACATATGCTAAGGTATTATAATGACATCTTAATAATTTATCGTGATTTTATTAACTGTTTAAGCTATAGTAGCCTATATATATAGATGTATATGTAGTACAGTCGAGGATTTGAGCGCGGACTCGCACCGTATCGCAACTAAACGTCTTTCTAAATTTATACGTGAAATTACATTTGGCATTATACTCGTATTATGGACCTTTTCAGCTCAGCGAAAAGGCATAAGGAAATCGCCATACACAAACAAAACAATTCAACGGTGTGTGTGTAGTTTCTAATCCGCATTGGGCCCTGTACAAAACAGTAGGACGTATAAAAAACGGAGATAATTAATGATTTTTGCCATCATAAAATATTTTTTTCTGCTTAGACCTTCAGTAGTCGATGAAGATTATCGAGAACCGTACAACATCTGGAGGGAGACTCTCGGCCGCCGAGACAAGCACGATGCGCAGGACCAGAACGAATATAACGGTGAGACCATTTCAGAACATTGTAATATATTTTATTTATTTGATAACATTTGTGAATTTTGATATTATCTAATTTTTTTCTCCATACTAGACGCAATATCAACAAAAAGTGCAAATGTACTAAATCCCCGCAAGCATTTCAATATTCTTATATGTAACAAGATCAAACGATATCGTTATTAAAAAGGACTAACCAAGAACTGTAATAATGTTGGTAAATGTTTAATCCACATAAAAGGGTCTGACCCTAATTGTAAACAGTAGCTCCTAGAAATGAACAAAGCGTATTTTTTATTTCATAAACAAGGGTTGCACCCCGCGTTATTTTAACCAACTGTCACAGTGAAGTGTTTTTTCGCATTGCTACTTGAAAATTATACACGTACCGTTTAGGTAACTCACATATCCTAAACGCTATATCAATAGAATTTATGAAAAGTGTAAACAAAGACGCCATTAACCCGACCACAAACATCTGTTCAGTAAATCGATTAATTTATTAATTGAATAGATCAAAGTATTTTTGTCTATTTTATTATTTCGATACTTGATTTAATTCCAAAGACTGTTTATTCAATTATAAAAGCAGTAAAGTAACTATATTTTAATTTTTAGGTAAGTAAATAAAAATCGCTTATTCAATCGAGCATTAATCAATTTTTAAAATGTAAAATTTTCCACTATCTCTACGCTAATCTATGCTACTACAGATAACACACACGTTTCATTCAAGAAATTACGTCAGATTTTGACGAAGATTTTTCAATGAAAGTTAAATATTAAATCAAGCGAATTTCGGCGAAAAAAGTGATTAGACGTTTTTTTTATTTTTTGGACACTACACTGCGCGTGGTCCGACATGCACATGCACGGTTTTTTTATGTATAAAAAAATAAAAATTATTGAATCAAGTGCGTACTTTAGAAAACATTGAAATTTCTACAGTAAATCTCGGTTTCGATTCGAGTTAATCCTATTTATTTTTTCACTAATCGACCAGGGAGCGCTATAAACTTAAAAAAAACCTAACACAGTACTAACCACAACACAATATGATAATATTACGTTGCTTTTAAAAAAGTCAGTCGTAAAGCTTAAATGATAACTTTTATAAGTTTGAAAGAAAGAAAGAAAGAAAAAATTATTTACTAATACGGAAGACACACAAATACCTACAATAAAATTTATACAATTACACACAAATAAACCAAAAATAAATATACATGAAAACACATGAGATAAAAATAAATTTGCAGTCCTACTCCGTGTTTTCCACGACTAGCGCTAGTTAGCTCGCCCGCGACACTCGACTCGCCTCTCGACTGCACTCATGGGTTTTTGAGTGCACTCGCCCCTAGATCGTTACTTTGCCTAGCTACTTGGCCGCTCTTACCTTCCGTGAGGTTGTTAATGGAAACGGAATGTCCTAATGATCTTTGAAAGGCCACCTTATTTATGACTATGTTTCGTGACCGCCCCAGTTAGTACATATCGCTAATGACTACATATAACTGTTTATTTTAGGTTTCCAACGTTTTCATGTCGCTGTTTAAATTTTGTACCTGATTTAATCAGGCACTTAAATAATCAGCGTTACATTTAACGACGCAGTGAAAGCTAACATGTAAAAATAAACAGTTTCAAATCATACAGAGATTTCGACGCAAGAAACCATCTAAAGTACTATCAATGGAAAAATCAATTGTGTAAACAAAGCAATTTTTCACGATTACTCCGTAGTTACTTACATTTTGAACGCCAATCCCGATCATATTCACATCTCAATGAGCTCACCACTGTTTTTAACAATCATTTTATCATTAAATAATCGTGTAAATATGTTTATTTTATAGAATTAATTGGAAGACGAAAATCCGTTATATTTGTCAAATTGACATGATAATTTTTTTTCTCACCGAAGTTGGTCTATGGTCGGTCTAGTCTCTGGAAATTTAGTGCTGTACCAACAAATAAATTATTTGACTGAACCAACCTTACCTACCGATAATTATGGCTGGCTCTGCAAATTAATTTATTCGTAGATATATTATTTGTATTAAGTTACACTATTTAATGAAGGTTTATAAAGGTTTCTAATCCTATCCTACTATCTACTTCCTACTAATCCTACTAATATTATAAATGTGAAAGTTTGTGAGTGAGTGAATATGTTTGTTACTTCTTCACGCTGAAACAGCTGGACGGATTGGATGAAATTTGGCGAAAAGTTAGATAACCTGGATTAAACATAGGATACTTTTTATCCCGATATTCCATGGGATAGGGATAAAATCTTGAAATAACAACGCTCAGCTTAGAGTCATGAAAATTGGTATGTAGATAGTTTGACATCGTGAATAAAACATAGCCTACTTTTATTTCGATATTCCACGAGATAGGGATAAAATTTCGAACTAATAACCGCTGGGCTTAGAGTCATGAAATTTGACCATGATTGTTTTAAATGTACCTAATGTCAATGAAACCAACGATTTAATTTTCGGGAATTCCCACATCAATTTTTTAAAATCCCGGTATTTCAGCTGCTGGACCTAATGATTTTCGTGTGCGAAGCCACGGGTAAACACTAGTTGGACGATAAAATAGTATTTTAGTAGAAATTATGTAGATTTCTATTTACTAGTATCATATTTACTGTGGAGTCCATTGTTGGACCAAAAAATCATTTGAATCACTTCCTGTGTCTACTCTCAATTCCTGTCCTATGTAAATTTAAAAATGCCTCTTCTAAATTATATCGACAATACAAACTGAGACATGGATGCACAGAAAACCAGAAAAAGAGACCAGCGCTGGGAATCGAACCTAGGTCCTCAGCAATCCGTACTGCGTACTATAACCCTACACCCCGTTGGACAGGAGTCAAGATACAAATTTCTCCTATGCACACATATCTCAGGTTGCCTTTTTCTACTACGCTACTTAAGCAGCAAAAAATCTAAATTAATCCATATTTTAACAGACCCTTTCAATTCTAAAATACTCCGTCATAAACTTGGGGAAATATACGTCAAAAAATATAAGTGGATATACATGTTTCACCATTTTAAAAATTCTACCTTAAAGGGGTATAAAGGGGAGTGTAATTTTGTATGGAAAAAACGATAGGTATATTTGAAGATATAATTCTAAAACTTCGTGAAAATGCTATTAAACATTTTAAGTTAAAAGGGACATGGAAACATTATGAATGACTCTTGAACAGGACTAAGAGAATACGTGATTCGCCATTTTAAAAAATTAAACTTAGGGAAAACATTAAATAATGAAATATGAGTAAATTCAAAATAATTATTTACTGCTGATTGAAGTATCTTAAAGAGCTTTCACATCACTAGAGCCAACGTCAGTCAGTCAGTCAGCCAGTCGTCAGTCAAGTGTCAATGTCAGTCACCACATTTGTTTACACAATTGATTTTTCCATTGAATAGTACCATAGTTACCTTAAATTCACTAGCTTTTGCCCGCGACTTCGTCCGCGTGGAATAGTAACTTTGGGAAGTATTTAATTTATTTAGAATACCTATTCTGCCAATAATAGTACACAGAAACTTCTACGGTTTACTGAAAATAACCTATTTTAATACATTGCTATACATATAAACTAATGACTGTAGCTTTTGATTGCCTTGACTTAGAGGTTTGATTTTTTCACAGCTTTCGGGACTATTGACCTGAGTTTAGGGGTGCCCAAATCCCATGTTTCATAAAGTTCCATCGATTTATCTTCGACAATGACGATCTTCCATATAAACTTTAATCCCCTATTTCACCCCCTCGCAGGAAGAATTTAAAAAACGTGCGAACAAATAATATCTATTTATCTCTTATCACCTGCCGAAATGGCAAGTTTAATAATGATTCATCGATTTATCTTCGATAATGAGACGACCTACCATATAAACTTTCATCCCCTATTTCATCCCCTCACAGGTCGATTATTCAAAAAAGCTTAAACAAATATCGACTTATTTCTTATTAAGTACATCAGCCAAATAAGTGGTCTATCAATTTTTAAACAAGTTCCTATCAAATGAATATGTCGCTAAAGTCGACTTTCAGTTGACAGATACGTCTATTGGCATTATTGCTTTATGACATGCAAACGATTATCAACCTTAGGGTGGTAGACAACATATTTGCTGATTGTACCTAAATGCAAAGTTTCATGGTTTTAGCTTCGACAGCGACGAACTCCCACCATATAAACTTTCATCCCCTTAAAGCCTCTTTTTCGCGATAAAAGATAACCTATCTTCTTTCCCAAGGTCTATTCTATCTCTGTACCAAACTTCATCAAAATCGGTTCAGCTGTTTAGGCGTGAAAGCGTAACAGACAGACAGACAGAGTTACTTTCGCATTTATAATATTATAGTATTATAGTATATATAGTATATTATAGTATATAGTATGGATTGCACTACGTAAACAGAGATTAACTTTGTTCACAAATTACGTTTATTCTGTGTTGCTTTGCTTCTCCAAAGTAGAGTTAATTAAAGCGGAATTGTTTGCACATGTTATGTAAGTAGCTAGGCATTTGTTCAGCATTTTTCACTGTAAATAATACCTAGAAGCTCAGACATTAGGACCTTAGTAGAAAACTAAGATAGAGGGCCGAGCGAGCTCGTTACGACGGCGGACGTCCGGTCGGAAGGGCAGCCATTGTTCAGGCGCCATATTGAAAAGATGATGCTCCCTCAGAGCAGGATAATGGCGCTGTCGGGCTGGCCTGCTATCTTCGACGGATGGGGATACATTGTTAGAGGAAATAGCGAACATGTTACCGTATCGATAGATCTGCATTCTGCTAGTCCTTTGAAGAGCGTTGTCGAATAAAAATGAGCTTCCTTTACAGGTATTGCATAGTTGCAGCAAAGTCTCCGGATTATAGTTAAACATAAAACAGTTCTTTCAATTTGGGTATTACGAACATAGTAGTCACTAGACTGGGAAGCTTAGATGTTATAGCCGTAGACGCTAGACTTACAGAATGTAGAACCAAAAGGTGACACTCGTTCCCGGCCCGGATAATACCGACTTGGAAATACCGACCCAGTTTTTCGTGTACACGCCCATAGTAACTGAAATGAGTTTCTATGGGCGTGTACACGGAAAACAGGGTCGATATTTCCATGTCGGTATTATCCGGGCCGGGAAAGAGTGTCACTCGAACCAAAAACCTTTTCTTATTGGTTGTGCTAAGAGCTACCTTCATACCAAATTTCAAGTTACTAAGACAAACGGAAGTTCCGTATGGGTTTTTCGGTTACGGTAAGTATGGAAACACCTTTTTAATGGTTGTATCTTTTGATGATTTTGATGTGAAATTTGATTTTTTCGCTGTTTCAAGGGGTAGCAGATCTGAGTAATTGATATCAATTTTAATCTTGATACCTCCATGTGTTCCTGAAAAAAAGAGCCTTGACAGACGGCCAGACAGACAGACTGACAAACGAGCAGGTGGGTCTCCCTTTTTTTACTATTGAGATAAAGAACCCCAAAAAGTAACTATCAGACGGAATTCTTTGACAAAAGAACACCTCGCAATATTTTATGTATTTGCGGAATCTTCTTGATCCTTGAAAATACCCAATCAAGGCTAACTTCTCCAATCTTACTAAATCTCCCAGGCTTTTCTATACCCGCGAGTGTCAAAACTTTTACGGTTTCCCATAGACTAGGTTTAATTAAATGCCACAAATCCAAGGTGATCCACGTCTCTGCCTTATAAATATTCTCTTGAAGAACACTTACAATGTACCTGGCGCACAAACCTACCTACTTTTTATTAATGATTTTTAGTAACGATATATAACGATAATGACGAGTTGTCGGATTATTTATGATACTACTGCTAATGATACTACTTACGAAATAAACCCATTGCGTAATTTTGTATTGACTCTGTAAGCAAATTTATATAAAATAAGGCAATAAATATCTTGAAGCCTAACCTTTCGCAGTACAACAGTTATTATAGATTATAAAATAGTGCAAGACGTCTTTAGGGTCTTGTTTGGGGTTTCCGCAGGTAGTTTTTATTTAATGCCACCTTTCCTATTAATTGATTTCTTTTACAGAAATCTGCGAAGACCCAGAATTCCCCCGCCCATACATGATGAAACGCCCAGATCCGCACGAAACCTTCTACGCTGCCACTGACATCATACACCATGTAAGTTTAACGAAATAAGGATTGCCCATCAATCAATCTTCTTCTTCTCTTTTAAGATATGGCTGTTCTGTCCTAATTAATAGGACAATTTCGCGAGTGTCAAGGTAAACTCTCTTTGAGAGGGACGTTGTACGGTGATTGCAGTTTTTGCAACTTGATAGTAAAATTCCAGAAACCACGTGGAGACAACTTGCGCATTAAAAAATGTCAGACACGAGAGCAATATAGAATTTTGTGATCACTGTTCACTGTTAAGGTTAATCGCGGCATAAATTAATAAATTATAATTATTTAAATTAATATTACCAGCGAAACCATGAAACTCGCTGGACTCGCCGCAATTTAAGTAAGTAACGTAGTACCGAGTTAAAGTGCAAGTGTAAATTATCAAACAGAAAACGAGAAACTAGTCCATTTCCTGTACTTCGATATTATGTACCTTCGAATTTGAAATCGTGAAGCGCAAAATGTTTATGTGAACTTTAAATAACATATAGTGTCACGAATATTTAACTTACCTAACTACGAGTACTAGGTTTAATACCATTTTTGTAAGCAAGTCTTTTATAGAAACGGGATGTGCGAGGAGGACGTTTTATAGAATGAAGCTCATAATTATTATACTCCGCGCATTGTAATTATATGTAGCAGCTTAGCTTTCATTTCAAAGGCAAGAAAATTACGTAGAAATATATAATTACGTAGAAAAGATAGGTAGACACAGTGACATGTGTCGTTAAGTTGAAACACGATTCCGAAGCCGGTTATGCAAAAAGAACGGCTAGCCTGGCTGGACCCCCGCGATCGAGAGGTGCCGGCAAAGATTCAATATCGACAAAGGCCCTTCTTCTACTGGAAGTTCAATTTGCATAATATTGAACCTTACGGTATCGGTATTCCATATTTCATATTGGATGGATATTTTTATTCAATCAAACAATCAGTGTACGTGCATTTTCTGTTTTAAATTAAGGCGAAATTTTCAATCACTCAGATGCCGCTTTGTATAGTACCTAAGTATGCTGTAACCTGTAACCTAAGTATGAAATATATTGAAATATGTAAAGTACATAGGTATAAGTAGGTATTTTGCTGCAAATTTATTGTTTAGTTTTTGAGTAAAAAGCTTGCATAAAATATCAACATATTTACCTTTAAAGTAAAGGTGTTAACGATGGATACAATGTGTAGTTCCAACATCGCTCACATTGTGCTATACTAATTCGGCGGTGGACCCTCTCGTTGTGTGATTTCCCTCGAGGACATCGCATTGTGACGCCACGGGGAGTCGCAAACCGACTCATCGTCAATTTGTAATGTACCGTTATTTAACACGTTAATTTTTAGGGTTCCTTAGCCAAAATGGCAAAAACGGAACCCACGGAAATAGTTTCGCCATGTCTGTCTGTCTGTCCGTCCGCGGCTTTGCTCAGGGACTATCAATGCTAGAAAGCTGTAATTTTGCACGAATATTTAATATGTAAACTAGGCGAACAAAATGGTACACTAAAAAAATTAAAAAAAATTTTTTTAGAGTACCTCCCATAGACGTAAATTGGGGTGATTTTTTTTTCTCATCCAACCTTATAGTGTGGGGTATCATTGGATAGGCCTTTTAAAACCATTAGGGGGCTGCTAAAACAATTTTTCGATTCCAGCGTACCCCCCCCCCCCCTTCTAAAATCTAAACCGGTGGGTGGAAAAATTTGAAAAAATCAGGATGGTAGTAAGTATATCAAACTTACAAGGAAAACTATAACGGTTAAGTTTTCTTGAGAATTGTTAGTAGTTTAAGAGTAAATAGCAGCCTAAGGTGTAAAATATACCTAAACTTGGAAAATTCCGTACAAGATACGAAATCCTTAGAAAAATATCACAAAATTTTTCGTAATGGCTACCGAACCCTATTTCGGGCGTGTCCGACACGCTCTTGGCCGGTTTTTTGTTTCGTGCAATTTTTCATATTAAAAGTGTATGAATGACGAGCTTTATTACCCGACTGCCCGAAGGAGGGTTATGTTTTTCGAGCGTATGTATGTATGTAAGTATGTCCATTTCTTTGGTCCTCGCTGCAGCCTAAACGGCTGGACGGATTGAAACATATAAGGTATCATTGGATTCGTCATAACTGTCGGAGTGACATAGGGTATATAATATTTCAATATGGCGTCTGCGAAAAAAATATGGCGAAGGAATAAAAAAAAATATTTTATATTGTAACAATATGGGAATCAAATGAAAGCTAATAATTAGCCCATTCTCAATATATACGGGTTATAATACTTTTAATGTACTATTTTCACAGAAATATCAAAAAGTGTAAAATAAAAAACATTAAATTTAAAAAATCAAAAAATCTGACTGCCTTAAAAACTAAAAGGAAGAAAATAAGTCTAGTGGTCTAGAACTCAAATACAAATTCAAATAAATATTCAGTAAATAGGCCGCAATGGGCACTTTTACACGTCATTTTTTAAACTACCAGCGCTTTCTGAAAGACCATCATTGCCAAGAAGAATGCGCCGCAAGAAACTTGGCAGAAAGTCATTTTTTCAGCATAAAATAATTACAAATAAAATACTTAAAAACCACAGTATACAATTAAATAAAAAAAAAAAAAAAAAAAAAAACAGGGATGTATGGGGTCCCTTAGTTACAAAACTAAACACTAACTATTATCTACGTTCAGTGGAAGTGTAGTCTGCTTCCACCGTCATAAATTAAAATAATAATAATAATAATTTAATTCTGAAATTTACATTTCAGGTCAAGTAACCATTAAGCTTTTGGATTCCGAAGGCAAGCTCACGTCTGCCGCCCCCAAAGTTAGCTCACACGAACTCATGTCATGCTCTGAAAGCAGAGCGGTACCGAGGGCATGGTATTGCTTCCGTTCCCATAAGCTCTATGGGATCATCTCTGAACTCTGTCAAGAAGCTCATTTAAGATTCAATAGTCGGGACCCATTCAAATCGTAACCAGCTTAAAAAATCTTGGTAATGGGTCCCGACTGTTGAACCTTAAATGAGCTCCTTGATCTGTAGACCACTAGACTTATTTTCTTCCTTTTAGTTTTTAAGGCAGTCGGGTTTTTTTATTTATGCCGTTCGTTTACTTTTTTTGGATAAATTATACTTGCATTGAAGTGCATTTTTTATTTATTAGAACCTAATCTGGTTGAAATGGAATGGGTCTTCAGACAGAAAACGGGCATTGGGGTGTATGATTGGCATTTGAGGCATTATCGTTGTATTTAGTATATATACACTGCACTGAACACGATAATGAAGGCTGGTGAAAAGGGCAGGTATAATATTAGATAAGCTTCAAGGCGGCCGTCGTCAGTGCGTTATATTTATACTGACAGAATCAGGCACCGGATGTCAATGCTAATGTGTTTTGAACATATTCATATAGCCACAAGAGCTTAGCCATAAACAAACAACAAAATTGAAAAAGTGTTATGGTTCGAACTAAATCTCAGATAGAATGGGATCATTTCCTAACAAAGGGGGTGATAAAATGTGTTATTCAAAATGAAAAATAATTTAAATTTGCTACAAAAATAACGGCGCTGTGTAAGGCTGAGGCCGCACTACGGCTAAACCGCCGCGGTTTTTAACCGCTTGAATTAATTTACTTGATTCACAAAGCCACGCGGTTAAAAACCGCGTCAGTTTAGCTATAGTGCGGCCTGGGCCTAACACCTGTTTAAATATGGTCACGCCCACCTTCGATGTCCTATAGAAATTTGTCACTACAAATAATTGATAAAAAAATTATTGTAGTCTGGTTTGACCAATGCATGGGATCTCAAGCAGAGGGGCGTGGGTTCAAATGAAAATTACATTTTAATTTTACCACAGTTTTTAAGATGAAGTATCACACCATCTACTCAACATCTTCGGAGCAATTTAATGGTGTGTGTGAAGTCCTCAATCTGCTCTGACTCCGTATTGGTACTACAGGACAAGCTCTCTTATCACAAGAGGAGGCCTGTATGTATCTAGCAGTGTGATATAGGTATAGCCGAAGATGAAACCCTAACATTTACAGTATACTACCACTACTACCACTACTAGCTTTCGCCCGCGGCTTTTCCCGCGTGGAATTCGTTCATGGCGTGCTATTCCCTCGGGAACTGTGCATTTGTCCGGGATAAAAAGCATAAACCTTATAAATGTTCATGCCAAAAATCACGGCGATCCGTCGCTCTGTTTCAACGTGAAAGAAGGACAAACATACAAACAAACACACAAACTTTCGCATTTATAATATTAGTATGGATTTAGTTATACACTGACTACCTACAGAACAAAGAGTAGAATGTACTCGTATAGCATCAAAATATTGGATTGATAGAAAAAGCTATTAGGTATAATATGAAACGCAATAATACTTCGTGAGATAACCAAAGTTAAAGTTATCCTCTTCAAAAGCATTGCAAGGCTTTGGCCGTTGAAACTACAATGGATAAGTAAAGGGTTGTTAACAGCTTTGTGGCAAGTGACGTCCGTCAGATCTAATCATTCATTTTACAATGTCTGATGTCACCGAATGTACGAATATAATACTATTATAGATGGAGAACATTGTTAAAGTAAATTTTGTTTCATGGATGTGTTACTTAAGTTTGTAGCAGTTTTGCCAATTAGTAAAAAATAGATAAGAAATTTTGTTGTCATTAGAATCAAACCAACACAACTTCGGAAATGTATAGGAACAACTTGTTTATATTTACTGAATCAAACTGCTAAAAAACTCTAGCCTACTATTAACTGAGTTGTTAGAGTTGGTCCGAATCATATCTTCAGAATCGCCCAACATAGAATCTTTTCGCTGTCGGTATAAAATCCCAATCCATTGCTGGGTGGAACCTAGTTGGTACGGTCGGTTGTCTAAATTATGTATCCACTTGTTCATGATGTAGTTGCATAGAAAAGTGAATACTTATGTTAGGGCACCATTGCTTTGCTCGCAGGACTGATGGCCAATGGGGTCAGAACTTTCTGCCAACAAACTGCTACGCAGTTTGACAGAGGTTTATAGTTATAAGTATTTCTGTACTTCTTTTGTTTTTTTATTTGAGTAAATAAATAATTAAAAAGTTATAAAAAAAAAGAAGGTTGTCGAATGGCGTCCACGAACCGGGAAACGAGCTGTCGGTACTTCTCCAACAAGATGGAGCGACGACCTGGTTAATATCGCGGGATCGCGTTGGATGCAGAAAGTGGGGGAGGCCTATGTCCAGCAGTGGACATCTTTCAGCTGACATGATGATGATGATGTTAGGGCACCGACGTACGTACTTTTTAACAGACTTCAAAAAAGCAGGAGGTTCTATGCTCGACTGTGTGTATTTTTTTTATGTATGTTCACCGATTAGGTACTCCGCAAACTTTAAACTTTAACGTACTTCGGCTAAAAATCATTAAAACGTGAGAAATAAAAAATATTTTTAACAAAAAAGTACGACCGACTCAAAGAAGGTCATTTTTTTAACAAAAAATGGAACCGACTACAAAAATGACGTCAAGGCCTCAGCACGAGCCAGCAGAAGTGATTGAAGCCCCAATATACAGGGTGTAATCGTTAAGTATAGCCAGGCGATTATTCTGAAAATATAACAGATATTAGAAAACTTTAAACTCATATCGAAAGTACGTCACCCAATGAGTAAAGGCACAATAATAACTTTTTTTTTAATTAAAATACTACTTAGTAATATTAAAAATATTAAGCTTAAACGCTCCCACACATTTAGTACGACGTTCCTTGAAGCTGTTTGCCTACCGTAAGAGATAAAACTGTATAAGATTCATTATTTACATGAATAAACTGAAATAAAATAATAAAACTATCTTTTATGAAATAATACGTAAAGCTAACATATTTTTTTTAAAGAAGTACAATTTTTGTTTACAGGAGTTGCACAAAGCGACGCCCTTGTGCGATACAGTAACGGGCCCTCTTCAATGTTTCTAAATGAACTTTCTTAATTTTTTAAAATGATAATTTGATTGATATTGATAAGTGAATAAAATAAAACAATTAATGAATCAAACGATAATGGTTAAACGACTAGGACCTTTGGACTAAAGCCTTTCAACTAACGGCATACTAAATGTATGTGAGGGTTTGAAGTTAATGTTTAGGATATTTCTGGTTTAAAAAAAAATGATTTTACTAATTGGGTAACGTGCTTTCAATATCAGTTTAAACTTTTCTGATATCTGTTATATTCACGGAATAATTGCCTGGCTACACTTAAAGATTAAAACCTATATAATATGTAGGTGAGGTAGAGTTCCCCTCCTACTTCAAACTAGTAGAAAAATATTTTCCAGGTTTTTGTAGTCGGTTCCATTTTTTGTTAATTTGGTTTTATTTCTATGTTATTTTTTTATCTATGTAGCTAATATACGCATACAAGCAGAATCCTGGAGCAAAAGCAAAACCGCACCGGACTAACATTTACTGAGCATTACAAGAAGCCGCAACTAGCAAATATCAACAATTACTTTGAGCAAAACCAGTGGGCCGGAATTGAGCGGCGATACTTGGCTAACTCGGGCTATTTGACTAAGCACCTCTAATTCAATACAACGGGCTCGGCACAGACAAGTGACTCAGACATATTGTTCGCTTACAGTCATGTAAATACAAGTGGACCGTCTTGAACTAATTACGAGTCGGCGATCTCTCAACACCTCATGACACTCATAATATTGAACAAACTTTATGGCTCCTAATTTTTTGACCTAACTCTGTTTGTCTAAGATCGGAAAATATTCGCACGTGTAACTACTCATTTTTGCTGGATATTAGCATAAATAAAAGAGATGACTTAAAAAAGTACAAAGGTATAGACAGAACAGTCTAGTACTTTATTATTCCGATGTGTGATTAGAAATATAAAAAAAATCACATGACACAAATACCTAATTAAATATCTAAGGCTCGCACGGTTAAACTAGAAATATAAACTTGCCTTTTCTCCTATAATAATATTTATTTAACCGCTTCTTTAACTGACTTAAAAAAAAATTGGAGTTCGGAATATATTTTTTTTTCATAACTTGACGGCACTTCTCGTCAAAACGTGTTTTTCATCACACTTATTCGTCAATGATGTTATTCGATGCCTGTATACTAAAGGACAATAGCCTAAATTGTTCCAACGGGAAGTAATGTATTTACATATAATTTTTCCTCCCCAGGGAGGAAAAGTTTAATTTTAAAATTTGCAAACAAGTAAATAGATAGGTACGTCATTTCAGACTAAAGAGGTTTCAAGTCGGCCAGCGATTTATGTATATCTTTAAAACTTAGCTAAGACCCAATTTTACACTACAAAACTTATCTACACTTCATAAAACTTCGTTATTTTTATATTTTAAACCAAATTGTTTTACAATAATTTTAGTAAATATTTTTTAGCATGTTGGAAGAATCTGGCCGTAATGACCATTCGAATTCTAAACTAAACACAGTTCTTAGCATTATCTATGGTAAACGACTTGAAGAAGTGACAATCAGGGGTGCTACTACGAGGTTCGAGAATCGAAGTTCGTTTCGTATCGCTGACGCTAATATTATTTAAATACGAGTGAGATTGGCGGTACGATACGAACTTCGATTTTTGAGTTTTGTATTAGCGACCCTGTAGCCATTATTTTATTCAGGTGTTGTCTCGTCTTTCTCTTTCCGAGCTCTGCTGTAAAGTGTTTAGACACAAAATACTTAATTTTATTTTTTGCATTTTTTTTCCTCGCAATGTGATGAAGATGTCATCAAAAGCTCTCGTTAGTAAGCCCCTTCTTACGGCCCTCAATGCACAATGTATAGTCGAACTATTTAATTCCTGACCTACCGCAGAACGTTCTCACAGTAAGTGTCATAATAAATTACCTTGTCAAACAACGCGATGTCACTATGGCTTTTTCTTCGAAAAGGTTCCACAGTGGGTCACTTATCAGTTGGTTCGAGTGTACAATAGTGTATGTACCTACATATATGTATGTAAACTCTTTATTGTGCTAAATAAAAGAAACAATACAATTGACAAACTTTGAGATACTTGTAAACAAAGGCGGACTTGACCCTTTAAGGGATCTCTACCAGTCAACCTTTGAGTGGATGAGAGAAGCAATCCGTTAGATTATAGTGCTCGAAAATAACAAAACATAAATGTAGGTAGTGTCACAAATCACAACATTATTACAACGAATGATATGACACACGACACCCTTTTTAACCGACTTCAAAAAAGGACGAGGTTATCAATTCGGTTGCATTTTTTTATGTTTGTTACCTCAGAACTCCGTCATTTATGAACATTTGTTTTTTTTTTGCGTTCGTCTAGGAATGTCTTCAATTAGGTCCCATAAGCACCAAATCAAGATCTGATGATTGGATCTTAAGGAAATCGAGGAAACTTCAAATGTGTACGGACACCTATAGTAAATTGGATTATATTAGTAGTAACTCGTGCATTTGCTCTTAAAATCATCATTTGGTGAAGTGGAACGGTCTTCATCATCATGAAGACCACAGTTGACCATCGGAGTTACTATAACAAGTATTTCACGGGTTGAATTTTAATTACTTTAAGGGGCTACCCGAGGTTTTCATCGATTTTTGACAAGTTTTGAGTCGTATCTCCTACTTTTGCACTACAGATAGAATTATAAGTCAAACGGCTATCGGTTCTCCAATCTTTTTTATCTCCATTTTTGTCTACCGGATTTTGAAAAAAATGAATACTTCATTTTGTATGATTTTTTTAAACATTGTCTGAAAAAATACTTAGTTCGTATCTCTATTGACGTGAAAGATACGAAATCTACATATTCGGGTTCGTCTTTGACGTATCTAAAAACTGGTCGAGGGTTTTCATTTGAAGCTAATTAACACAAAAGTTATGGCCAGAAAACCAGTTTTGTGGCCTAAAATGGTTCAACTTTGATGCCAAATATCTCGAAGACAATGAACTTTGAAGTAAATATGGGATACTATATTGCTTAAAGCCGTTGTTGTTAATATAATAAGCTACAAAAAACATTAGAAAATTAAGGATTTCAGATCGAAGGTCATTGGGGCATGGGATTCCCTTAACACAGTTGCTAAGCAATTTATGCTCCTCGTGATGCATATGGAAAAACGGGTGGTGAAGCACCAGGACTCCTCAACAATGAACGTGCATCGGAAAAAGCAATCTTTCGTAAAAGGTGACGAGCATTTAATATTAAACTATTGTATCGTAGATTATTTACACTAAAAAGCGTGAAAAAAAATTATAACAAAAATGTGAACAGACTACAAAAAACCATGAAAATATTTTTCTACCAGTCTGAAGTTGATCGGTGCCTCAGCACGAACCAGTCTGGTAGAAAATTATTTTCATGGTTTTTTGTAGTCGGTTCAATTTTTGTTTTGAATTTTTTTCTTTATTGTATCAATAGATAAAGAAAAGAATCCGAGGAAAAGAAAACGTCGAAGAAGAAGTCGGTTAAATAATTAAATGAAGGCATAAAAGCACATCAGTAACTGTAACATGTTAAATTCTTGAATATAAATAAATAAACAAATATCGGAATTAACCCGGCCCCAAATAAAGCAAAGCTTGTAAAATGAGTTGTAAAAAATCGGCCAAGTGCGAGTCGGACTCGCGCACAAAGGGTTCTGTACCATTATTATGTAATAAAATAATACATTAGACATTAGCAAAAAACGGCAAAAAAGATCACGTTTGTTGTATGAAAATGTGAAAAATTTCAATTGTCTCACGGTTCACGAGATACAGCCTGGCGACAGACAAACAGACAGTCAGGCAGACAGACGGACAGCGGAGTCTTAGTAATAGGGTCTCGTTTTTACCCTTTAAGTACGGAACCCTAAAAACGGATAAAGTTATTTACAATCATACATAGTTTAGTTTAGGTATTTATTCATTGAAGTCTCTCTATAATACTCATATTATATGTATACTTAAATACAATCCATGTCTCGAGTGAAACCATTCATAAGTATTCATAAACCGTTAAAACTAGTGTAACCGTTTGTGGCCACGTACGCCCTTTATAGCCATTTATTTTTTAAATATACGTTTGAAAAAAAAACTATTAACTGATCATTACAAACTTTATTCGTTTCAGTAATACTCGTAAACTTTTGAAAACTCATTAAACGTATCGTTTTAATACCATAACTATTTATTAGGGTTCCGGAGCCAAAGTGGCAAAAACGGAACCCTTTTAGTTTCGACATGTCTGTCTGTCTGTCCGTCCGCCCGTGGCTTTGCTCAGGGACTATCAAAAGCTAGAAATCATGCTAGAAAGCTGTAATTTTGCACGGATATATATGTAAACTATGCCGACAAAATTGTACAATAATTTTTTTAGGTTACCTCCCATAAACGTCAAGTGAGGGTGTTTTTTTTTCTGATCCAACCCTATAGTGGATAGGTTTTTTAAAACTATTAGTGGTTCGCTAAGACGATTATTCGATTCAGTGATTTGTTTGCGAAATACTCAACTTCTTCTCTTCATGAAAATCGAGCAGTCAGTACTCGTATGTCAGAAAATGTATGTATAATATATGCCATGCCATAGCCTGCAGTAGGT
Organism: Choristoneura fumiferana; assembly: GCF_025370935.1. Classification (NCBI taxonomy): domain Eukaryota; kingdom Metazoa; phylum Arthropoda; class Insecta; order Lepidoptera; family Tortricidae; genus Choristoneura; species Choristoneura fumiferana. The sequence continues at coordinate 30,847,170 of NC_133472.1, forward strand.
AGGTATGTTGATTACACCAGGGGCGAAGCGTCCATAGAACCCTATTCCCACCGGTTTGCCCAAATAGGACTACAGAACATACATCATTTATGAAAGATGTAAGCGATCTTGACTTCGGCTTTACCTACCACGGAAATATCTGACGCTACGCCACGCTGTGTAAAAACACAGCTATTGTAGTCGTACATATTCAAAATGAACAATTCATCCAATGCATAACAAGATTCAGAGAGTCTTTGGCGTTGTATAAAGCACACACTTTATTGTAGACGTATCATAGCGTATCAAAGTAAATTACATTTCATCTGAATCATTTATTTTGTACTTCGTTCCTACAACCTGCTCAGCTTACCACTGTGAAAATAAAATCTTAATTCGAATGCAAGCAATTAACGAGGAATACATTTAAGAGGTGTTGGTGCAATTACTTATTAGCTTATAGAATATATTTTTAGTTTATTTTAGTCATATCATTTGGAAATCGCAAAAGCAGGATAAGCCGCCTGGCTCGGCGTTGGAGTGAAATTTATAACTACGGAGCTCGCTCCCGCCACGTTCATTACGCAGCGGACCCCACTCTTTAGCTACAATTACCTACCGAGTCTTTCTTACATATACCTGTGCTTATATGCAAAGTCGACAATAACATTCTGTAATAAAATTTGGTTAGTATAGTAGGTACCTTTCTAAATCCGTTTCTGGACGTACTCGTGACTTCTTTCTTCACTGCATTCCGTTTTTTCAGAAATGTGCAACAGAATGAATATTTTTAATGAATTTGAATATATTCTATGTTTTAAAACGATTTACAAATATCTATTTAGCTAAACACAACTTAATACTAGCACTTAGAAACTAGGTAGGTACATCTTGGGTATCATTCAAAAAGTATGTATAAGTACAACGTTTCAGAACAATTATTACTTTCAAAGTTCGAATTTTTAATTACTTTCATTGTGTTTTGCTATGAAAAAATAAGTCTCTGGTGCCTCTTAGCTTTTCGTCCTTGTTTGAATAATTCGTTGTAAAAAAGACGACCAATACGACTCCACGATACTGAAAATTCATGAGAACATGGCTAAAGTGAAGGTTAAGCTCCGCGACACCTGCCCGCGGTAAACAAATTAGAGGGAGCGCTCTTTACGGCCGCGTAGTGCCTGCGCGAAAACCGATATTAATACTTTACTGCGACAACGAAATTTAATCAAGATCGCTTATGTATCACAATTAGCTTCACTACCGACTGGCCCCGCTTCACTGGAACCTACTGATGTAATTACGAACGCCATCATAACCGAGGTGCAGTCGCGTCAAAAGCGAATACATCGAAAATTCCACGATGCATTCCCTTCACTGACCGTTTAAATTTAGTTACGGATAAATTCGTTAGCCTGTACGCGCTATGCAGCTGTGCGCGTGTCCTGTAAACTCACTGGCGCAGCTCCCGCTCTACACCCCTCGTTTGATCTGCCCAACCAAGGCATGCACGATGTCTGGGCTTGTTACCTTGTCCACACAGAAAGCACCGTGTCTTGTTCAAACTAAACGCGTGATAATAAAGGTCTACCGGAAACTTTAAGCTGTCAGTTTGCTTTTGGCGTTATTTCATTTAGATACGACCACCTGATTATGGAGGCCATCACTCGGCTTAGGTGACATGACCTAACTTACTATGGGACACAGAGAGAGATGGCTAGGGACGTAATTTCTATGCGGACTTAGTGCAGATTGGGAACTTTGCGAACACACCATTGAATTGTTTTACAGGTGTAAGTATATGTAGAAGTTTCTTATAGTCATTCCTTCGCTTTTAATCTCGTGTTAAATTTCGAACGTAATTTCGCACAAAAATTACAATAAACTCAGAGGTTGGTACAGGTCCGGGTTTGAAATCATAGGGCCTACTCCGAATTCGAAAATCGAAGTTCGTATTGTACCATCCCTCTCATTCTCGTATTAAATAGTATAAGCGTCAGAGGAACAATAAATAGCTAATTATAGTATGGCAGCATTATATCACAGCGTGGCCAAAAGAAAGTAAAACAACGTATACAAAGGCACGAGTCGGGACTCAGGTGTTTCCAAGTCTGCCCTCCATTTCTCAAAGTGAATCCACATTGCGGGCCGTATTTTATAATGACACTGGGAGTTTGTGCTCGGGCAACGTATGCTCGCTGCCCACTCAAGGATTAAGATATAGGGATGCCGCGGGTTTTTTGTTTATTTTAACAAATTATGACCGATTACCTTGGGATTTACATCGATATTCGTATTAAATATATATGTTTGTAGTATGTAAGGCCAATGCATAAAGCGTAAGTAAAGTGCAAAGGTAAATTTAATGTGTGTTGGTTGATATCATAGAATAGAACATTTATTTTTACAGACAATAGGTAGCTTATTCTGCTATCTGCAAGTATGTGAAACGTCACACAATATAACAAGAATAACAATTCTCAACTTAATGCTTTACTCGTTTCTGAGAAAATTCTCTTGACAGACTAACGGAGTGATCCTACAAAGATGACATTTTTTTCCTTTGGAAACCCTAGTAGCTACTTAATTAACTTAAGTTCCTTTTATGGAAAAAATGCTTGGCCTGTAAGTTGTTCATTTAATAACACGAGGGGAATATAGCACCCTCAAAAATCTAAAAAGAAAAAAACAAAACTAACTTTTTTTGCCCTTCTTTTTCTGTCTTTCGGCGATTATGATTTGACGTAGGCAATAGACAATAGGTACGCAGTAGACAATAAAGCTGTTGCAGACACCTCGCAGACTCAGATAAAATAATGGTTATAAAATGGTGTTTTTCCGTTTTTTTGTAGCAATATCGCTGGCTGGAGCTGACCATGCTGTAACATTTTTTTTTAGGCTATTTTTGATTTACCTTCAGCGTCATCAATACATTTCGCCTTCTGTTACGTAAATAGTTACCAATGACGACTTCTACACAGTCGTATTTCAGAAATAAAAAAAACGAAAACACACACTTAGCACACACTCAATTTAAGACGCCAATAAAATAAAATAAACTTACAAATGCACGTAAAAAGGGAAGATGTAATTCTCTGTACCCACATTCTCTTAAAACCAGTAATACATTGCTAGTGCTTACCAATTGTGGCAATGGAGCAAAACAAGCACCATACTACATGCTTGTTCAAGATTTTCTCGGCGATCTTAATTAATGCATTTTGCTGGAGAACACCTGAGCCAAGCCGAGCTTATTTTTTAATTACAGTAGAGGGTGCAATACTGTCGCAGGAGCTCAGAACTTTAATGACGTGTGGCCGCGCAGAAATTATGATACGTTAAAGTCCCAAAAGGCAGATCCTTGGTGCAAATAATTGCACGTGGTCGTTCTCTGACCTTGATGACTTGCATTTTGTTTTACTGAAGTAACAAATTCGGATTCACTTACATTTCAAAACTGTTGACTTTCTGTTACAATCTTTCACTATTAATATTTACGTCATAATCAAAGAAATAATATGAGAAAGAGATATTATTATGCGTTCTTAAATAGGTATATTAGTTCTGTGCCCCTAATGCATAGGTTCCTAATAAGGTATAGATACTAAATACCTATACTTTTAAAAAGGTTGTACCTCAAAATCGATAATTTTCTGTGAGAACTTTATGAACATTACTTTAAGGGTACATTTTGTTGTTATATTGATTGAGATACGAGATTTTGCCAAAGTAGTTACGCTATGTTATACCGTATGTTTATTCTCCGACAAGGCACATAACCAACTTAACTATTAAATAACAGCGACGCTAGAAAACTTCTCATTCTTCGCTGAACTATAACCATTTTCCGCAACTATTTAAAAGCTATAAGTATGTAAATATTGTTAACGTTACACACAAACTCCCCACGATACATCTGCAACTCCGCAACACTGCAGTAATAACTTAGCAGGCTCTTTCACTCGCCGTATAAAATATTCAGCAGCAAATAGAGGCGGACTTATTAATATATATAAACCGTTTCATGGCAACTTTTCTCGCCAGTTCCCCCTGGATGTTGTTCCTGTGTGTGGACTATCTCGACTACTTAAGTACATACATTACAGTAACGCTCTAGAATTACTTTACGAGTACTTCGTTTCCAAGGCTGTCATGCAAGCAAAAAGTTGGCGCAATATAATGTGTGTCACGTGCTACTTTTGTATTACCCTGTCACAAGCAGCCACTACAGTTGTAGTGAAGCAGGATTATAAATTAGATTTAATCGATTACTTAGTCATGCAAGAACTTTATTAGAACTAAGTATAGTTGAGTCATTTAATGACTACGGCAAACCTCGTGAAACGAAACTTTATCTACTTTTAATATTATTTTATTAGGTACCGGTGCACCGGTGCTGGTTGTATTCTAGCAAATAAAGTATATTTTGATTTTGATTTTTTGTGCGATCGAGCTTCGCTCGGGCTTAAATTCGAAAAAACATTTTCCAAACTAAATCGACTGCTTGCTCCCGAAGACTATATAGCAAATTTAATTGAAATCGTTAAAGCTGTATCCAAGATCAAATAAATAAAGAATTATCTAAAACTGTTCATTTAAATGTATTGCAAGAGTCATAGAGGTCATCGTAAATAGACTCTACCATCTACTATGCCTACTATAATCTCATAAGTAGGTACTATTATGTCATGCAAGATTTGCATTTTCTACCAACAATGTAAGGCAAGAACGTCTCAAAATGAAATACTTTGGTAGCCATTGTTGGAAGGTCGAGTAAAATGAGAGTGCACTAAATGAGACCCTTTGAGGCAAATACCAACTTAGATAATGAGGATTTTCACCGGGAGAACTCGGGTTTTGTAATTTGGACTTGAATCCTCGGAAACCCTTAACTTTAACATTGAACTTTGTTTAAATTTAATGAGCCTTACACAAGTTAAACGGGTTATAAAGTGAGGTTAAATTACTTATCGATATAATAAATACTAAAGCGGAGCATGACGCTAAATTTTGGTAAAGAATTATTATAAACAAATAAAATGCGAAATATCAAAAAACATCGAAGAAAGCCTCTCCGACCGGTAACGCGATTGATCAGATTAGATATATACGAGTACACTCGAAACGGGAAAAAGAATTTCATCGACGCGCTGTTTATGTTTTATGCATCGCTTAAGCTCACTTGGCCACCTGCCTCCCCGCAGCGCGCTAAGCACTCTATTACAAGCGCGCGCGGTAGCCGCAGCTCGCCTGCTCTAAGTACCCGATGCTGTGTGAATATGTCACGTGCCCCGTAACACCCCACTTGCCATGTGTTTGTAGGGATGTCACTCGAGACCGCTTTTAAATGCTCGCTTTTAACAAATTATTACTTACGTATGCACGAAACTTTTGTGTAATATATAGCTAATATACCTGAATGTATGAATCAATGTCTTCTAACTAAATCGTCAATTAATGTTACTAAAGAAGTTTTTTCCTTACGAAAAAAATTGTTTCTCAAAAGGGAGATTAAAATTTCCGGCCTATTCAATATTGAAACTATCCTCGAGCGGGGGGACGCTCGCGGACGCGGCATTCAACTGGAAGGGGAACCCGGGTTTGTAATATTAATGGTACTGCCTAAGGTATGCTTGGATTTTTACTCATTAGGGGTATTATGTGGACGGTTTCAAAAATGATAAATGGGTATAGGACGTTAAAATGACTAAGGCGACTTGTACCGGTGTTTGTTAATGTTTTACAGCAGCTTTGTTC
>NC_133472.1:30852912-30883176 GCF_025370935.1 Choristoneura fumiferana
AACTAAAATCGGTTCTCCGAGAGTTGTAAAAATATAAAGCTCAGAGGTTTTGGTGGCCGCTAAATATTTTTACCCATAAAAACAATCATTTTAAACAATTATTAACTGTATAAAACAGAAAATAACACGCAAACACCCAAATTATACAATCGAAGCGCTTTCCAGAAGGAAAGCGCTCGCACGCCCGCGTACTCGGTTGGGAAGACTGTGTGCCTGGTACCACGAAACTTAGTGCGCGTGGCGATAAGCGAAGCCCGTCATACAGTTTACGATAATTTAGCGATAGTTGGCACTTCTGAGACGTTATTAAAATACTTATTAGCTTTTGGCGAATACATTTTAGAACCATGGACATTTATTAACGGTTTTCTGTAAATGTTTAGTACTATCGAATCACTTCAACAATTTCACATAAAATGTCACAGTCACATCGCATTGCCCGACGAGGAAATTCATTGTGACGCTTACTGTGACCCTTACCTGAGACCATTCTCAGGTTATGGTATTAGCTCGCCAGGGGGTGCCACTGATGTTGTAGTATGAACCAAAAAAGGATGCACCTAATAACAACACATAATATACGAAATGCATAAATTATTTTAAAGAATAAAAACTACAGCTAAGCACAAAACTAGAAAAAAAAGCAATTTTTCTAATTCATGTTTTTGTTTTACCTATAGGATATCGCAATTTGGAATATTAATTCTTAAAAAAATGGTGTAGGTGGGGTCACTTATGTCTATGTATAATACGTGCAATTTATTATTTCCGTTAACTAAAAGGGAACATTCAAAATGTCAAATGAAGTTGATTTCTCCAAGATACCTACTAGTGACCTGTTTAAAAGATAATCAATAATAATAATTTAACATTATTCACCAAAAATATACGGATACCCGTAAAAGTAACAAATTTGGAGTTGAAATAAAAAATACAAAAAGACTCCAAAAAACCAATCATAATTTGATTGCTTAGTAGCGACATCTCTTGTCTGGGTGAGCGGTTGGTTCCGAAAGAGTGTGACGTCTCTCGATGAGAGCGGAACATAGATGTCGCTAGTTCTGCTGCATAAGTAGCGTAGTAGAAATAAGCAACCTGAGATATGTATGCATAGGAAAAATTCGTGTCTAGATTCCTGTCCAGCGGTGGTGTAGGGGTTATAGCACGCAGCACGGATTGCTGAGGACCTGGGTTCGATTCCCAGCGCTGGTCTCTTTTTCTGGTTTTTCTGTGCATCCATGTCTCAGTTTGTATTTTCGATATGGTTTCACGGGATACCCGTAAAAGTAACAAATTTGGAGTTGAAATAAAAAATACAAAAAGACTCCAAAAAACCAATCATAGTTATAAAGTGAGTTTTTTTATGTCTCTCTTATCAGGGTCACTTGTCTGTGAAGATAAATTATATATAGTTATATTATTACTCACGGAAATCATAAAAGGTATCTATTAATATAAATAGGACACAGTAACAGTTACGTAGATACGCTTAATTGATTCAATGAACTACGACATCTTTACTCTTTCACCTTGCTTCACAGCTACTAAAGCAATAATATCGTAGTACATTGTTATATTATGGACCCCGCAAGTAACGTAAGAATCAATCAAATAACTGATATTTTTGTTTATTATTATTCTAGCTTATTATTTAAATCACCGAAAGTTGTAAAAGCAAATGTTTAAAGAAACTGCAGTTCTTAAAAGTATGGCCGGGATTTTCCTATTTTCACATTAAAAAATCCAATTACTTTTCAGTGTTTTTGTAGGAATTAATTAATTTGTAATTACTTTTTATAATAAGAAGAAGGTAGGTACGCAGCAGGGCTTAGTTTTACGCGCTTTGAGAGACCATTCTTTGTTTTTCTTTAATTAACGAATGTGTCTTTTCCCTCGGCGGCCCCGGGCAGCTCGCAAAAACTACACAGATCCACATTCCGTTTGTAATGAACAGTTGTTTAGCGTTTAGTTTATTCCTTTTTTTGACAAGTATCTGGTTTAACGAATACCGCTAGTTGCTTAATCAAGTTTTTGTGAACGCCTGAAACAATATTTGTGTCGATATAATAATAATACGTAGCTTTTGAAACAAAGAAAAGAATGAAATGAAGCCAGAAATCAACATTTCTTTTTTTTTGAGATATAAAATTTCCAAGGCACTCGAAGCCGTAGTTCATGTTTTGAGGTTCTTTCCTATCTTAAATGTTGAATATAATAGTTGTTTATTTTTTGAAATCTCGATATCTTTCCGCGAACTTAAAAGAATTAGTTAAGATACGAAACAAAGATAAGGTATTTATTTTATTTACGAAATACTGAGATAACTTTTATTTCATTAAACATTTTCCTTTTTCCTTCCATTAGGTAGACTATGGTATGTAAGCCAGAGGGCAAAGTTGCAGAGGGCATATACATCCACTTAGCAAATATGCGTAGCGGTAGGTACGTATGTATACAACCGGTGCGTAGGTAAGGGTGGTGGCTGGAGGCCAAAAGCCCGAAATTTTTGTTTATTTTCCTGCTTTTAATAAAACGAAAATACAATACACGTCGGTTGAGTACAGAGGAAAAATTTAAATTCGGTTCTGTGGATGGCATTATTCTGACATATGTATGTGGGCATGTTTGTTTTTTTCCTTATTTCTCTTGTTCTCCCTCTTTTTATAATCTCATTTTGAGAATCACTGCGCAATAGATGATGATAAGTATTTCGTAATGTTTAATTAACAAGGTCACGTTATGTTGCTTTGATTTTACAACTTTGTTTTTGCACGAAAACATGTAGTTACTTATTATTAAGAAAACCGGCCAAGTGCGAGTCGAACTTGCGCACGAAGGGTTCCATGTTTCCGCACTGAAAATATTTTTTTTATGAGGATTTGGCAGCCAGAAGTGTATGACTGAGGGTTAAAGGTTACTCATTTGCTGCCAGTTGTTAGATTCGAGACTTTATCAGGTGCCACAAGCGCACGTGTGTTCAAAATAATGACTGCTAAATTATAAGAGCACCACATAAACGTGCACGAACCACGTATATATGGCTTCCTGGTGGTAAATGTATTATAATTTTATTCTGTGCAAATATCAAGTTTCCAATTATTATGGTTCAAAAAATACAGCTTTGCGAAACACGGGCAGATACAGACCGGATGATTTCATTGACTCCCTTTAGGTGCGGGCCTCTAAAAAGTTAAGATAGAGTTTAAAAAAAACACACTTTTTATACTTATGGGTATTCAAACCTAGAAAGCATTACCAATGTAACTGATTTTAAACAAGTGATGCCGTTCCATGTAAAGCTTAATCTTACAAATATGTATGTGATGTGAGCATTGCTCGCCTAATCCGCAACGTCGCAGAGACGTGATAAATTACACACGAACAAATGATGTGAAACGGGCGTAAGAAAAACAAACAATTTATTACGAAGACAAACGAGGCTAGACCCCTGTTACGAGGTGATTTTAATTATAACATGATAATCCTGGTGCCTACCAGCATCATCAGTTTGATGAACAAACAGAAAACTCCCACGTTGCATCTCGTGTAACCCGTACAGTGAATTCTGTCAATCACGAGAAATGGGAAATGTTAGTACTCGTAGCTAACTAATAAGCGAAGAGTCCAAAACAAATCTTTGATAGTAGGTATTTCATCAAAATATTAAAAAAATACTATAACAAAATTCTTAGTTTTAAGTCAAAGCTATGTTCCTAGCTGTTTAATGATGCACAAAGGACCGTATTCGCGGCCGATGCAAGGTGCATGGTCAGGGCCTCCTGCATTTAAATAGGTAGTGACCCACGGAGCCGCCGCGTGACCATAAATCGCTAAATCTCAAACTAACAGCTAATTCTGATTTTATTAATATGTTGTTGGACCAATGCCAGTAATGTATTGCAAGTTTGCAGCTCGAAAGACCTAAGCTAGCCTGAGGCCGTATTGCCTAACGTTTCTGAAGCTCGCGATCGCAATCAAATGACAGTTTTTGTATGCGAAATCTGTCATTTGATTGCGATCGCGAGCGTCAGAAAAGTTAGGCAATACGGCCTCTGGTACCAAATCCGAACTAGCCGTTAGTTCGTGATTTTGCGACCGCCGATTTTGTAGTAGTTATACGACCGGCCGGCCTACGTGGCCGTGGTAACTTGTCATTAATACTTTATTCCTTAGAGCTAGCAAAATTCTAACTGCAACGTAACCACAACTGCCGTCTGCCTAGATATATATTTTTGTTGCAATTCTATTGCAGTCGGCACAACACGCAAATCAAAAATGCACGCTGGCTGCGATCGAAATATATGGAAAGTCGGCAGGTGCGGTTGCGTTATCTGTACTGACCTTAATGTTGCACTGCGTGTAATTGTAATTAATACCTATCTAAGAGAAAGGGTATTTGAAATAATTAGAGATACCTACGCACATTATATGTATTCTCTTCATAACAAATTCATAACTCTTAACAACGTTCTAAATGATTTCGTATGCTTAATGAAGTCTGAGTCCGTTACTTACATACAGGGTTGTACGAGTATGTATGTAATTAAGACTTTCTCTCCTTAATGAAGACGATACCTGAACGTTCGCCATAAATTGAAGGCAATCGATGTTATAAATTTCTTGGGAATATTTAACAAAAATGGTTACACCATTTAAGCAAAGCTATCTCGAGATAATCTAGTCGTGAATTAACTCCAATTCGCCGTGCCCCCCCTTGGCGTAGTCTAAACTTGTCTTGCTATCTCATTATATTAATTGTCCGTCACAAAGGAGAAACTATTACAAATTCATTGTTTTCAGCTTTCTACCGAGTTCGCTCGGATAACATTATTAATATTAAATTTTGCCGAGACGCCGCGCCTAATGCTCTAATTTAAAATTCTTACGAAACTTAATATTTGAGCGGGGCAGGCCCCCCAAGGAATCTATGCCTACCCACAACACTCAGGAAATGTGGAGTATTCGCAGCAATTGTCGTTACAATGCTGGTCAGTCGTGAGGCGCGGCGCACGGGCCCGCTGCGTGCACGGCATTGGATAGGATGCCTTGCGGAACCTGTTGCTGTAACAGTTTCCACATAGGGTGACTCAGTACGGGACTAGACTTGCACGCTCAGCGGTACATAAATTTTGTGTCGTTACCGCATCGGAACCGCAGTAGCTAGAACGACCTCCGTACTTCGTACGTGTTATGCTGCCAAATAAAGTTCTGAACGAACATCAAGTTCAACGTCATTACAAGACTCAGTTTCCTTTAATATTTTACGAAAATATTCAAATAGATATGTGTGAGAAATCCATCCAAACTAAAACAACATTCTCCACCTTAATGTTTTATCCTAATAAAGAAATTGACAAAGAAACTAATGTTGGCATGAGAAATTAATTCGTTTCTGTGTCCTATATCAAACATAGAATACAAAGACCTGGAAATGGAAGATCATGATAGTTCAGCCTAATAATAACTTTCAAAATGACACTGGTTAAGGCCATATAAGAAAAAATATTTTAAACTGAGTTTAGTACTCTTAAAATGTATGAAACTCAAGTCAAACTAGATTTAACGACAAAAATTAGACTTTATCGAGCGAATGTATTCTCATTATACTAAATATATGTAGACATTGTAGACTACACCTCATAATGAATGATTTGTTGTTGTGTTTATTGTATTATTTTGTGTTTTATGTACAATCAAGTATTTACATACATACATACATAATATTCATAATATATTTATACGCTCACGTTGTATAAAATCGTTTTGTATAACGTTCACTGGATATAATGAACAATAAAAATATATACTATTTGTTGTTACATCTAACGTTCATTAAATCTTGTGAACGTTATTAATATGAAATTAGATATTTTGTAGTTATATCTTCTGGGACGCACCCAAAATAATTAGTACATTTAATTTTATACAAAAAACACTTTCATTACCACCCAGGAGTCATAAAGAAAAGCTGCCTTGTACCGCGGGGTGAATGATCTCAGCCAGAAGTTATTCTATTAGTACAGCTGAATTAATTAAACAGGGGTAAGTTTTAAAGTGGCGTGGAAGTGCACCATTAGTGCCAGTGCCGCTTTTATCTGAACTACTTGCACACTAAAAGTATCACCGCGAGACCTAGATAAATAATTCATGTACAAATCAAAGAATTTAACAAACTTTCCCCTTCATGTTTAACTGTTTGCATTATGAATTCATTAAATTAGAAATTGTCTTTTTATTTCACGCCTACATTTACAATGCAAATTAGTTTAAACGGGCATAGCTTGCAGTATATCATACTTCGCAATTATGGACGGAATATTTAACGGTCTCCGAACTCATAATTAACTTCATTGTGGTGATGGGCTCGTGATGCGACCATTTAGTATGTAGCATTATGGTGATGAAAAGGTCTAAATTGTTCGTATTTCTACATGTTGATTTTATCCAGAGCTTTCATCAGATTTGTTTTAAAGAATTATATAAAATTAGCACTTAAAATTAGGGAGGAGAGGAGAGGCCTGAGTTAAGTTTCTCGAAGAGTCCCGGACCAGGAGATACAGCGCAGGTCGACTGTAAGATGGACTGTTGTGAACTGGTTATGGTCGTAGGATACCGACGGAAAACGACGAATGAATATAATTTATAGTGAAACGTGCGGGAGGGATATATGTATGTACTCGGTAATTGACAAACCTGGAGAGGAGAAAAAGAAGTTTCTACCTAAGAACTAATACATTTTCGCCTGCCGGTGGTAGTAAATAATGTTATTTTATTAAAGAATAGTTGAGATTTACAATCAATGCTTTTGATTATTGGGCTACACTGAAAAAAAAATTTGTTTACATCAAACAATATCTTGTTTATTATAATCGTCATCTTGATACCATATGAGCCTGTCAAGATCTTGACTTCTGTGGCAAAGAGAAATTTGTTAAATTGTCTTAGTTTCGTCTGTCAAATTACTGTACTGGCCTTATAAAGGTGATTAGTTAGTTTCATTCAGATCTTGTGCAGTAAAATTATGAAACTTTATTATATTGACAAAGATTGTTTATAGATTCAACTAATCCCTAAGTTCCATCAACTAAGACAGTGATTAGTCGAACAATGATATTTAGTCAAACCAACTTTATTTATGTTCAATGTAAATATTAAGCTTCTTTAGATAAAACAATTTACTAATATAATCAACTAAGTTGCTTACTATGTTGACAAAGATTGTTCATAGATTCAACTAATCCTTAAGTTCCATCAACTAAGACAGTGATTGGTCGAAAAATGATTATTTAGTCAAACCAGCTTAATTTATGTTCAATGTAAATATTAAGCTTCGTTAGATCAAACAATTTATTAATATAATCAACTAAGTTGCTTATTTGCGTTTAAAAAGCTAAATACTGGCCTTAAAAAAGCCACACAGTCGTGACAACCACAACTTGTCCTCTACAACCATGAACCTTCATTGTATTAACAAAATTCGATTCTAGATTTAACTGATCCCATGGCCCCATCAACTAAGATAATGGTTAGTTGAACAATGGTAGTTATTTATTTCAGTTGAAATCATACCCAATATGACTACTTAATTTCATGAGATCAAAAAAATAAATACTTCATTTAACTTGAGTGATTATTTGTATCTATTGGATTTCTAGGTTTAGTTAGACAAGGTAACTTGTTGCATTTACCAAGACTTTTTGTTGATGTGATTATTGACAGATGATAGATTCAGTTGAGATTATTTTTAACATACACATGATTCATCATCATATTTACTAAGTCTATTGGCCAATTTAAGCATTTACGTAGTTGAGACAAGGATGACATAGACTGGATTAGCAATCGCCATAGTCAGAACGACCGCGAAAAATTGATCGATTATTAAATCTAGATGGCGCTGACATTATAGCCAGAGGCTTTAAAAGCAAAACAATAATACCACAGATGTCTTATAATATTGCAAATGCATTATTATGCAGTAAAAACATCTGTAGTCTTATTGTTTTGCTTCGAAAGTCTCGAGCTATAATGTCATCGCCATCTAGATTTAATAATCGAACTAAAATTCCGCGACCGCAGCTATGGCGATTGCTAATCCAGTCTATATCATCATTGTACACAAGTATCTGGATACCGTTCGGCGGACTATTTCACTAGATCAGGAGTGAGTCAGGGAAGTACGCTTGGTCCGACCCTATTTCTCATCATGGTCAATGATCTTCCAACTGTTGTGAGACGTGCCGAGTGTCTCTTGTTCGCAGATGATTTGAAATTATTTTTACCTGTTAATGAACTCTCAGATTGTGACATGTTGCAAGCCGATATTGACTCTGTGTGGAATTGGGCTAATGAAAATAAGCTTTACTTCAACACCACTAAATGCAAGATCATCTCCTTTACACGATCCCCAAAGCAAGTTCAAGCCACATATTGTCTGAATCATACTCAGATGGTCCGTGTTCAGGGTATTCGAGACTTGGGTCTTACTCTTGATTCCAGGCTGGACTACCATGAACATATAATTTCGTCTTGCAAAAGAGCTAGTAAGTCTTTGGGTTTTATAATGAGAACATCGGCTCGATTCCAAAACCCTAAAGTTGTGCTAACCCTCTACTATGCCTTTGTTCGTAGCAAGTTAGAGTACAACTCCATAGTATGGGACCCGTTCGAGGAAAAATACAACTCTATGATAGAAAAGATACAGCGAAAATTCAATAGGTACTTGTATAAAAAGCTTTATGGGTATTACCCTATATGTTTCCCTCTTTGTTTGTGGCGGGTATGGTTGGACAAGACACATTATGCTTTAGACGGAAAGCACATCTCTTGATGCACTACTGCTCTCTCCTACGTAATAGATTCGACAACCCGTCTGTGTTCGCGCTTCTTCAATTATTTGTGCCTGAACAATATGGTCGCACAGGGGTACGCCGCCGCCGTCGGCTCTTCGCTACCTTTAAAGGGTTCCGGACGCGCCGCGCTAGAAACTCGCCGACCGCAAGGGCGATTGAGCTTCTCAACTTATTGGTGACTCAGGTCCCAGATGCTGATGTATTCGCTGACCACTGGCAGTCACTTCTCAATAAAATAAGGAAATGTTTGTGTATGTCTGTTTAATGTAGTTATTTGTTATGTATCAATCTAGTACGTAAGTGTTTTGTAAGTTTAGCTAGTAATAGAGACGCTTTGGTGTATACTGTAAGTCTTTATTATGAATAAATGAATAAATATAAATTGGTGATAGTGAGATATGTAAATACTTTTGTAAAATCTCAATGTATTTTTGTGTACTGTCAAATGCACATCAACTTTACAATAAAACTCCATTCTACACGCGTCAAAACGCGTCAAAGCTTGATGTGTACTTAAAACGCATTCACTGCCACCGACGCATATAATGCGTTTTGGTGACTCGTCCAGTGCCGTTGGCAAAGATTCACAGGCGTTTGAACGCACATGTGCATTTGCGGCACCTGAAGAAGGTTCGACTCTGACAGGTGACAACGAATGCGTTAAACTTGGTTGTAATACAAAAAAAGCATTGCAGATTTACAAAGGCTCAAATACGTAAATTATTTAAATTGGCCAATATTTAGTATACTATGCGAGAAATCACGGTCAAATTTTATATCTATTGCCTATCAGCTATATTCAATGATTATAATGTAATAAAATAAATAATAATTTTTAAATATTGCTTTATTGGAATCAAGTCAAAAAACAAAAAAAAAACATCAATTTTATAACGTACATCGCAAAGTTACAGTGAGTCTGTGTGTACTTATACCTGATGTACGAGTTTCCCCCGAGCTTGTAAAACAACGCCCGTTGCTGTTGTACACGCGGGTATATAGTAGGTAGTGGTTCTTTCCCCCGAAAAGAGTTCGATAATCTGCTTAGCCCACTTAAAATATATTGGTCCCACTATTGGGGAATTTCTATTATTATTTAATATTTCCTTTGCAATGACGGACGCCAGCAAATTTCTAGTTGTGTCGCCGTCCAAAGAGCCACCTTTATATATCAATAAAGAACTTGTCTCGTGAATCATTGAGCAATTTTTCCAGTTGCTGAAAAGGAAAATAGAAAATAAGTTTTTGGTAAAAATTTCATTTTTAATAAGTACAAGCTTGTTCTGCGGACTGTACTTGTATTGCCACCCAAACTAAATTTGCATACCAAATTTCAAGTTGATGCCATTAACCTTTGAAGAGTTCCGTCCTGCGAAGACTGAACTACCAGATTATTGTATTGTCACGCAATTTACATAAGTATACCAAATTTCAAGTCAATCTAACCAACCACTGGAAGTCGGTCGATTTAACTTGCAAGATTTGATTATGATTACCATCAGACAGACAGACAATGGGACAGGTAAAACTTTATACATAAGTAAGAAGGGTACTTAAGTAGGTAAATTATCAGGTAGGTAGTAATTATTATGTATGTATGTATATTATATTAGTATAGTTCATTATGTATGTAATTGTATGTTTCTATTTACATTTATGTATGTGTATAAACCTCCTCCTTTTTTGAAGTCGGTTAAACTCTTTATTGTACAAAATAAGTAAACAAGCACAATTGTCAACATTGAGATACCTATATACAAAGGCGAACTTATCCCTTTAAGGGATCTCTACCAGTCAACCTTTGAGTGGATGAGAGGAGCATTGGGGACAGACAAAAAATGAGTTTAAAAATTAAAATAGATAGTGGAAGCTATATACAATGCTTTAAACAATATAATATATTATTTATAGCACTGTATTGTAAGGTTCTGTTAAAGTGGTGTATTAAATAACAATATAATCATCATCATCCGAGCCTATATACGTCCCTCTACTGGGCACAAATCTCCTATCAGCTACTCGGGCCTTGGGGCTTGGGCCATAGATCCCACGCGGGCCCAGTGCGGATTGGCAACTGCACACATACCATTAAATTGCTTGGCAGGTGTGTACAGGTTTCCTCATGATGTTTTCTTTCACCGTAAAGCTTGTGGTAAATTTAGAATGAAAATTTTGCACATGAATTTCGAAAGACACAGAAGTGCGAGTCGTGGTTTGAGTTTGAACCCATGATCCTCTGCTTGAGAGGCAATAGGTCAAACCACTAAGCCACCATGGCTTTAATATATTAATATAATTTGAATATGCAATTAAGAATTCAACACAATTTTACATGCAAACTTAAAGTTTTTACTGCATTAAATGTTGTGATGAAGATCTTAAAATATGAAGGTTTAACATTTACCCTGTTAGGGCACAGCAATATACAAATAGGTAATTTAATTATAATCTATCAAACCCACCAACATAAAATAAATTACTTACCCCGCTCTGAGTTTCTAACACCAGCACTGTTTCTTGACTCGGGGGAGTATTTTCTTTTTGTGTCACTAGTATACACTCTTTAGGTTTTGGGTCACTGGGGCCAGGGCCAGAGTAGTCTAACTCTATATTTGATAAATCAAAGGCCTAGAAATGAAAGAAGACAACAAATAATCATTTAGGTATGATCTTACAGATTAGTACCTAAGTATGTAATTTCTTTGGGTGTGGAATGGTGGTGTATTTGGATAATGACAATGAACCCGTACAGGGTTCGAAACGCGTATGCGATTACTATGGTGGTGGTGATAGCGAGTTTGTGTGTCATATAATATGTGGATTTATGTGGCGAGGAGGCGGTGTTACATGAAGAAAAATAAGTAATGTGTGTCACATAGTTTACCATTTTCTGCGGAGTAGCAAGGTAAAGGGTGGAAGTTCATTGATATGGGCCTCCACAAAGTAACGCTTGATTCAATCAATCATTTAGGTACCATATGTACTATTATTATTATGTATTAATTTTAATTTAATTAATTTAATAAAGGTAGGTAGGTACCATCCATTCCCTTGATTGATTTTAGCTTCAAATGCGGAATAGCTAACTGTAGCCTAGATATAATGCATTCAATTTGGTGTTACTGTAATAAATAGCATTGCTGTTTTTTTTCCCTGCTGTTTGTTTAGGTGAAATATTTTAGATAATAAAAAAAGATATTCCCTTATATACCCACCTTAGTACAAAATATGAATATAGGTGTCTACAGTAATTTCTCATTCAATTTAGGTACACTCAGCGGCAAAAAAGTTAGCCCAGTCCCAAAATATATGAAAACCAAACAAAATTTGGGTAATTTTTTTGCTACTGAGTATATTATATCAAGCAAGCCATAAATAAGTACTTAAGCAATATCAAGAACTTACTGAAAATGATACATTGTTTAAGACCGCTGGCAAAAATTCATTTTTCCAGGTATCCCAGCACCTTGTGAATAGGACCCGTGGTCCTGCCTGGGGAATCAAATCTTTGACATCACCCGGGGTCAAGGCTGATAATGCCTGTATAGTAATCCGCTGTTCTAAAAGTGAATGATTTTTTTCTATCAAACAATGTATAAGAATAGGTACATAATATATACATAATGCGTTTTTTAAAACATAACATTTATAAAGTGGAGTGGAAAAAGGGAAGAAAGACCTTTGCCCAGCAGTGGGACAGTGAAGGGCTAGTATAAATATTATTATTTTCAATGCATCTAGGCCCTAGACTAGGGCCTAGATGCGTTGAATCCGCGCTTTCGTATCAAGGAAGGTACGTTAGGCCGATGGTCCTTGCTATTAAGGTGATTTTCCACCGGCGAGGCGAGACGAGAACTGAAATTTGTATGACGGCGCCCGCGGCGACTCGCGGCGGGTGCGCGAAAAGCCATAGAAATTTCAATTCACGTCTCGCCTCGCCGGTGGAAAATCACCATTAACGATTATTAGCAGTTGTGAAGTCATGTTAGAGGCGATCAGAAAGGTTTCCTATACCTTCATACGACATAGGGAGAGTAAAATAAACGAACAATAATTTCAAAGGAATGAAATGTACCTAAACCTACCAACTCTTGAGAGTTTGGTCCTGGTTTGGTAAACTTTAATGAATAATATTTAGACACAGAGTGATTACTATTTAAGTAAATAAACAGCGTTTAGGTACTTACCGGTAAATACAGGAATCAGTTCAGGAAGCTCCCACGTTTGTAGGAGCTCAGCTACTTCATCCATGTTTTTTGGTACAGTTATGTACAAAGTAATACAAACCAATCCAAAGGTAATGTAAAATGTAAGCGCTATTAACAATTATTCGGTGTTGAGCATTTATCTAATCAATCAATTCGCATTACCGCATACGCCAGCCCGGTAACGGAAAAGTGAAATGAACGAACAAGTCAAAACGCGCCGCGTTCTCGCGGGGCAGTGTTGCCAGATGCCGGAATACAAAAAGCGAGAGCTGCGATTTCAAAACGCGGATTTTTAAATGAAAATGCGGATTTGCGGAATACGTTTATAGGTTTTTTTACTACGTTGAAAAGCCGAAGAAAAATCACAATATATATATTTTTAAATATATTTTCATTTCTATTCAAATGAAAAAATGTCCTCGACATCTTTTCATCAAAATGATCATCAAAAAGCCGTGGTGGCCTAGTGGTTTGACCTATCGCAGTATCGCCTCTCAAGCAGAGGGTCCTGGGTTCAAACCCTAGCCCGCACCTCTTGAGTTTTTCGAATTTATGTGCGAAATTACATTTGAAATTTACCACGAGCTTTACGGTGAAGGAAAACATCGTGAGGAAACCTGCACAAAACCTGCGAAGCAATTCAATGGTGTGTGTGAAGTTCCCAATCCGCACTGGGCCCGCGTGGGAACTACGGCCCAAGCCCTCTCATTCTGAGAGGAGGCCTGTGCCCAGCAGTGGGACGTATATAGGCTGGGATGATGATGATGAACTAATCAATTTGATTTCAATATTTCGTATTTTTTTTCAATATCGCAACGCAACGTCGCTTATGCTTGACATCACCTACTTAAATGTTAGTACAAACTACAAGCTTTAAAATGTATAGACATAGACATACATTATCTGTTTATGCTAAAAATGAAATCCATTGAACAAAATATAACAAGCGATGTACGCTGAATAGTAGTCAGTTATTGTTAATTTTGCCCGACCTTTGTTTTCTAAGTATACGCTACCGTGTGAGTGAAATGGCTTTATCGCAAAGCGCGCAAGTGTGAATAGTACGAGTGCTTCCGCTGCGCCGTTACGGCTTACGGTTAGCGTTCGGCTGTTTCGTTCGTTCGATGTTTTGAATTTATCACCTTTTTCCACGAGCAAGTGGTAACATTTAAAGATTGTTCGTGTATATTTTAAAAAAGCGGATCCGCGTTAGCTTAACGCCTATAGCGGGGCCAGTGGCAAAAACGCGCGGTATAAAGCGGAAAAGTGGGGTGTCTGGCAACACTGTGGCGGGGCGGGGGACACGCGCGACGCGCGTGGCGGGCTCGCTCTTGCTTGTTTCGATCAAGTCATTCACAGATTCAAATATATGACTATAAAAATCTACTCAGAAGCCTGCTTACTGCAACGTGCTATATATGAATTATAACAATGATCAATAATTTGTAGATTCTACTAAGACGTTGTTTAATATAACGCATTATTTAATTGCAGCAAATTTTAAAATTTATTGTTAGAACATTGTTAGTTTGTTGTTGCTACTAAAAATAACATTGTAGAATACACTTCTTATCTTATTTGATTCTAGTTTAAGTTAAATTATTACAACTTCGCGCTTTGTTAGCTTAACAAACATAAATCGTCAATGTAACACAAGATTTTTGTAAACTCAAACAAAAATAAGGTAATTAATTTTACAAAGAGCCTTTATAAAGGTAAAGAAGAATTAAGTCATTTTTATAAAGAACTTTTATTAAATTAAACAACACATTCGAACAAGATCAGTTTGTTGTTGTAATTACCCACTTTTGACTTTAGTAAACATTTTCAACATTATTTCAATTATTTTGGTACCAACTAAGAGAAAATGTCACTTAGTTGGAGTGTATTTTTTTCAGTGTACCGTAAATTTTATTACAGTAATTAATTTTATTGGTCTTTAACAAAGATTTATGTTTTTGAAATAATCATGTATGTCAGGAAGAACATATGTGATTTTCCCACTAACGTCGATAAGCCAAAGGCTACTAGAAACACAGGGAAGCTTAAAGTTCCATCTTACAGACTGGCTAAAACCAAAAAGTCTTTTCTGGGAAATTGCATACGTTTTTATAATAAAATTCCAAAAAATATTATAAATGAAACGGATACAAAATTCAGATCTATTGTCAAGAAGACATTAATATCAAAGGCGTATTATAAAGTTAATGATTATATCATGGACAGGGATATTTGGAAATAATTCCGATCCGCATTAGCGATCCCTTCAAATAGCGAACCTACTGTGTTAAAAATAAAGTTGTGTTAAATACTTGTGATGTATACATATCATTTAATAATATTGTAAATCTGTTTAAAAAATATATATAATATATATACCTCGTTGAGTTTCTTGCCGGATTCTTCTCAGCAGAGGTTTTTCCGAACCGGTGGTAGATTTTTTTTGACATTCATAAGTGCTTGTTATAGCCTAAATTGAATAAAGATATTTTGACTTTGACTTTGACTTTGACTTATCAAATGACATGAATATCACGATGACAAAGTGGTGTGTCGGCCTTTGAATTAAATTGGATGACTGTAGGTACTTACTACCTTCTAGCATATCTGACTAACATTACCTTCATGTTTCGTGAACTTGAACTGTCACGATGACTGGCATTGGCCAGACTTTTGTCCTCCCATTTAACAGATGGAAAGTACCTAAGGTGGCAACGGAGATTGTGGCAGTGCTACTCGGGCACATTCGGAGACGCGGTGTTTAACGTTCAGACAAACAGCGGTTGCTGTGTTGGTGGTCTAAGATGTAAAGACGCTGGAAAAGCCAAATAAAGCTTTGTGATGATGATGATTTTGATGGTTACTAATGTTTCACCCATAGCTGTTTGACTAAATACGTCCTTCGACCGACAATTTATTTGAAAAATTATTTTCTATTGACTAACTTTAATAAAAAAGTTGGTAAACTAACCCACTAAACGTAAGCCTTGCGATTAGATTATTTATTTATTATTATTATTTATTAGTAGTTACTAAAGTAAAAAACTTCTTTCTGTAAAAAAGGTTGCCTGGAAGAGATCGCTCTTAAGCGATAAGGCCGCCTATTGCTCACCTTGTATTTTTAATAATTTGTTTTCTGTATCGCTTACTATGTCTGGTGTACAATAAAGAGTCTTTGTATTGTATTGTATTGTCAATTGTTGTCAAATGAGGTGTCCGTCCAATGATAGAATCATTGGACCAACGTATGTCGGTTAAGTGACAGAATATTAACTATGATAGAAGTAAAAGCGACACGCGAATGTATATAAAAAAAAATCGAAGCAAAATATTTTAAATATTGCGGTACGAGTTGAAGGCGAGGCGAGAGCATAAACATGCGATTGGAGACATTTTATACCTACTTATTGTCGATATCTTATGCAGTTTTCATTGTCTGTTATATACTTGCCCAATAATGTTATTATAAAGCGATTATCTTGCAATGTAAATGACTACAAAATGCTTGTAAATCAAATTGATATCTATCAAATACATTAAATGGATCACGATGTCAGCAAAAAACGATCAGGTCCACTCCTTTTCATCCAATTGTTAATTTTCATGAAAATTGTTAAACCATTTTCCGTCCAAGCGAATCTGCGGCGTTTCATGCAAAACGCCAAAAACGCAAACTGACGCTATAGTGCCGGCGTCGGCCGTCACAAATTGCTATGCACGTTCGCTCTCACGGGAAAAAGTTGATCACTGTTTGGTTGAAATGGTTTTATTTACTCGTATGTGAATACTGAGTATATTGGGTTATACATAGGTACTCTGTTGGTTAATGGCATTACGGCCTTCTTGAGTAAGTATGAGTAAATATACGAAAAACGTGCCATACTCGTACCTAAAGACGTGGTTGTGATCCAATATTGTAATCAGATTGACGACGAAAAAACTTTTATGGTAGTCTTATATATTTTTTTAAAAGTACATTAAAACTGTTGCCATACCAAACAGTGACACAAAATACATCCAGTGAGATTTTACTAGCGTGTCTGTGAACACAAAATGTGGTCGGTTACGTCGCCTCGCTCGCTTCAGACATTAGGTTGAAATTAATGATGTGGCGCCGAGCGCTGCGACTCTGACAGACATCCAGAGGTTCATTACCCCTTGCCAAATGCTGCTGCTAGCAGGGGCAGGGATGGAGCGGGAGCGGACGCTCAGCTGCTCCACTTCTGTAGCATTAGCTACTAAATATACTCGTAGTTCTCAGATACCGCAGCGTTAAATGCTTCGCTCGTATGAAGATAAACGTAATTCCCGTTCCTGAGGATGCCGATGTATTAGAGTTCGATTTTTTAATACGAATATTACTCGTAGAGCCGCACTCACTTAAAGATGGTCAAGTTCCATAGTACAGGTTAGTTATAGAAAGTCATTATTATTACCTTGGTTTTTTAATGCACAAACACTGTACTTGTATGATACAAGCTGTTTTTAGTCTCGTTTTTTGATTGTGACTTTATAACCTACGCTTTGTTTAGAGTCTGTCATTAAAATGGCAAAAACGGAACTTTTAATAGTTTCGCCATGTCCGTCCATCTGTTTGCGGCTAATCTTGGAAAGCTATAATTTAGCAGGGAATTATATTATATGAGTTGTTTATTTAAAGCTAATTGATACTGATTTATCGCTACCACTTTAAGATATTTTTTTGTGTTCACAGTTTTAAAAAAATGGCATTTGCTTTGACGTTACGATTTTATGTAGAGTTTGGTGGTCCAAGACTTCATTTTATCAAAGATTTTTATTTGTAGTTTGAGGTAGGTGCAATTTTTTACACAATATGTAATTTTATGTATGTGAAGTCCCCGGCCCGTGTGGGAACTACAGCCCAAGCTCTGTCATTCTTAGGAGAGGCCTGTACCCAGCAGTGTGACGTATACATATAGGCCAAAGTTATTCTGATGATGTAATAATAATACTTTTATTTATAAAATAAGAAATTAATGTGTCACCAGCAGACATCGTAGAGGTCTTGCTACGCAGTTCGTAGCCGCACGATTTCATCCGTAGACTGTGCTACGACTGCTACGCTAGTCGTGACATGAATCACTTTGGATCAAGTTGAGGTAAGAAGCTAGATTGAGTAACGTAGTATGCTGGGTACACAATATCGGCAACGTAACGTAACCGTAAAAACTTTAAAAAAAAAATACCGCCGAAAAAACAGAAAAGCAATAAATAATAAACCTTTTTTTAATTAACCTTAATCTAGGTACTAGTTTGAAGTCGGTGGCTCAGCACGAACCAGCAGAAATGATAGAAGCCAATATTATATAGTATGTAGGTGAGGTAGACAATTATAGGTTAGGGCTGTTTAATGTTTTTGTTAAAAAGTTTTTATTTTATACTTTTTTCCCACCATTGGCGTAATTTTTTTCTTTATTTCTGTAGTACCAACTTCAAGGTATACCCTATCCAATGAAAAAAGAATTATCAAAATCGGACTACTCTGTAAAAAGTTATGCCTGGACATGCATTACAATCAGTGACTGATCAATCAATCATCCCCTGTTTTCCTACCTTTAGGGGATTTTTTTTTTCAAATTTAAATGGGAACACTCTTAGGGTATACGCTCTCCAATAGAAAGAATTATCAAAATTGGATTACTCTGTTAAAAGTTATGCGTCGACTTGAGAACCTCCTACGTTTTTTTTTCGTCGGTTGAAAAGGAGGCTGCATTTTCATTTAACATTTCACTTATTTTTTTATTACATAGATCTGAGAAAAAATATTCATGAGAAAATTGTTACCGCTCACTTAAAGTTTTCAAACTATTATAAAAAATCTGCAAGTAATAGGGAGCTTTGGAAGCTTATGCGTAATTGCCCTGAAATGGATAGCTTGGATCATTATTAAATATATATAAAAAAACTAAAAATGGAATGTCTTAAACTAAATATTACTTGTCAAATGCTAGCAAATGCGAGTGAATATAATATGGGAAGTCAGTAAACGGTAATACCTTTTTACTCCCATAATTTACCTGTTTGTTTGTTACCACGTAAAGGCAGTATTACCTTCGGTATCTACTTTTAACTTGGATAAATTAAGTTCAATGGTTTAAAATACTTTACAAAAGCTTAAAACGCTCTGTACTCAGGGTACAACCTAAGCTGCACAAAGTTCTCTGTAATTTATTGTCAAAGAGTCACATTACTTGAGGGCCGAAGCAAGGAACTTGTGAAGGGGAATCGTAACTACCCTTCTTAGGATTGTAATTGTTTTGTTTACGGTCTCCACCCGCATTATTTGAGTTGACGACGTGAATTAAACTTAACTGTAATTGTTAATGTAACTACTGATACCCGGCGCAGTATGTCGCCTTTATAGCGCTCAGCGCCCCTTATCCGATGGTAATGAATCGGAATAAAATCCTTTCGACGGAGCAACGACCTCACACTTGTTTACAAAGCTCGACTAAGCCGAATGATTTTCCACCCTCATGCGCAAGAAAACAAACGTTTTGGAAATGCGAGTAAATAATGGAAATTTGAACAATAACAATAAAATTTTTTATTTGATAAATGGAATGAAAATTGAAATAATAAATGTGGATTAATTAGAACTTGTACGTAGGCTCGCATTTGAATATGACAGGACATACTGACAATTAATAGAAAATATAAGGTGAAAGTTTTGAATTGATAGACGGTTTATATAGTCAACTTCTATTTAGGAACTGTAGTTCCTAGCAGTACCAGTAAGGTACGAGTTTATATGCCGTATTTGTTCTATATTTGTCCTAGAGTACTAGACAGAGGTAAAGACTTGCAGTTTAATTATTCTGTTACCTACCTGTTATTATCGGCTGGTAATTAATGGCCGTATTAAGTTCGCCACAGCGTGGTCACCAGTAAGTTATATTCTACTCCATTAACTTAGTTTCGCTTGCCTGAACTTCGTTCCAAGTTTAAACGCCCACATTTTAAGCCATGCTAATATTTAGCTGCGGTGTTGCTTGGGATAACCAGGTGCGAAATTTAGAAAAATAAATGCAAAATAGGTATTGTTTTAATTTGTCGCGATTTTCACTCATACATAACTTGACTTGATCACCTTGAAATTATCTCGACATCGAGTAGAGGTTGTAGTTACTAGTAGACTAAAGTGTTAAAATCCCGGAGTGGTGGAAGTTATATACGATTCTTGAAATCAATTTTTATTCCAAATATGAGCATTTATAAACTGAGAATATGAAACTTGATATGATTTTGCCAGCTTAATAAAAATATAATTCATAAACTTCCGATTCTTATATTAGTTACTAGCTTTTACCCGCGGCTTCGCACACGTAAAACTATTCGGTGTGGTAGCTGCAATTGAAATTTTCGGGATTTTACAAAATTCCCCTGGAAATTTCCAATATTTATATCGTGGTCTTCATTGAGGTTGTGTTGTGAATAACTGTACAAAATTCAAAACTCTAAACCCAGTGCTGAAGTTTCAAAATTTTTCCCTATCCAAATTCAAATTCAAATCATTTACTCAGTAAATAGGCCGCAATGGGTACTTTTACACGTCATTTTTTATACTACCAGCACTTTCGGAAAGACCATCATTGCCAAGAAGAATGCGTCGCAAGAAACTTGGCAGAAAGTCATTTTTTCAAAATAAAATAATTACAAATAAAATACTTAAAAACTACAGTATATAATTAAAGAAAAAAATACGAAATAATAATAATACTAATACACGGATATATGGGGTCCCTTAGTTACAAAACTATACCGTGGGAATATCGGGATAAAAAGTAGCGTACTTATGTGTTATTCCAGACATACGGCTACCTACATCCAAATTTCATGCCTCTAAGCCTAGCGGTTGTTATTTCGACATTTTATTCCTAGGTATCCCGTGGTAATATCGGGTCAAAAAGTCGTCTATGTGTTTTTCTAGACATCCAGCTTCCTACATACCAAATTTCATGACTAAGCCCAGCGGTTATTATTTCAAGATTTTATCCCTATCCCGGGGGAATATCGGGATAAAAAGTAGCCTATGTGTTATTTCAGAGGTCCAGCTACTTACATACTAAATTTCATGGCTCTTAGCCCTGCGGTTGTTATTTCAAAATTTTATCCCTAGGTATCCCGTGGGAATATCGGGTCAAAAAGTTACCTATCTGTTATTCCAGACGTCCAACTACCTACATACCAAATTTCATGACTCTAAGCCCAGAGTTTGTTATTTCGAGATTTTATCCCTATCCCATGGGAATACCGGGGATAAAAAGTATCCTATGTTTTAATCCAGGTTATAAACTAACTTTTCGCCAAATTTCATCCAAATCCGTCTAGCCGTTTCAGCGTGAAAGAGTAACAAACATACTCACTCACTCACTCACTCACTCACAAACTTTCGCATTTATAATATTAGTAGGATTTGTATTCGGGTGAAGAAAGCCGTAAACAAAATAAAATGTCGGGCACCACTTGCGCCGAGTAGTAAACGCGAGAAACCTAGCTACAAACAAAGGCGGAAACTGTATCGAACCGTTCAGGAAGTTAGATTTCAGCGCTCAAGCCGCTATTGCTGGGTTAAGAAGTTAAACTTTATTTTACTCAATCTGTTTGATACGCTTCATTTCCCGACACAGGTAACTCTATTCAACGTATAATTTAATATATTAAATATACCCACCTATATCATGAAATATAACATGATTAATATGGGTAAGGCCGCGAATTTTAACCAATGTAACATAGAAATAACATAAAAAAATACGTGACGTTACCATAAAACGTAACGCAAATTTTTATAAAGCCTAGATCAAACTGGTAAAAATTCCCATTAGATAACGTATGTATGAAAAAAAAATACATGTCATATAATAAAGTGAAGTTTTTATTTTTACTAGAACTTTCTGACGATACTGATCTTAAATCTGTCCTATATGAGATCTATAGAGCTAAACATGAGAATGTGGAAGTAGAAGTACCCTCTAGTTGACGAACATCTTTCCAAAAGTGTATCTTTACATGCCTCTCTAACACTGACAATAAGGTGCACATTTATAAGCATAACGAATTTGGATGTGGTTTTTTTTTATTCGACTGGATGGCAAACGATCAAATGAGTAAGAGATCACCACCGCCCATAACCTCACGTGCCAGTAATTTCACCGGCTGTCTTACTCACCACGCCGAAACACAACAGTGCAAGCACTGCTGCTTCACGGCAGGATTAGCGAGGAAGATGGTGGTAGTAATCCGGGCGGACCTTGCACAAGGTCCTACCACCTAGTTGTGAGCATGCTTGTGACTTCGACTGTACAAGCTATTAAATACCTCAAAAAATGGCCAAAACCCTAAATCACAGGTTTTACCAATTTAGGAAGTAGTATCTTAGTTAAGTGGACAATGTAAAAAGATGTTTTTGGAAATAAATTATTATGATTATTAAGTTTAGGTAACAAATGAACTAAGTAGGTAAGTGAATCTCTCAGTTTGTCTCTCACTTTAAATACGCTATGCATGTAGCAGGACGTGAACACAGAACTCGCCACAATTCTCTTGTGCCGATCCCTGCACCTACAGATTAAAATTTATTTAACTTCAAAATATCCATCTAACTAACTTACTGTGCGTGCAGTCATTGGAAACCTAATAATAAACTGGTGCAAGTTAGAATTTTTCTGTGTGAACTTCCCTTTACCACATTTTTTCGTTACGTTATGTACAAAATACGTAGCATTTTGTAAAAATGTAACGTAATCGTAACGAAAGTGTAACGTATTTTATACAAAAAATCGTTTATCATGGTGAATAACGACATTTTGAACATAATAACACATGCCACTTACATGGAAAAGATTACCCTATCGTATGAAAAAACAACCAGTTAAAAATAATCACTACTTACCCTTAAAATCGAACAAGCACTTTCGACGTTTTTTCGAAAAAAAAACCTCCGCGTCACTTTTGATGGCTGTTTGTCAACAAACTGATGAGATTTATTTATCTCATCGATGTTGCCCTATTAGAGTATTAGTTGCCAGTGTACAAAAACAAATTTCTACCGAAATTGGCGTTAAGGTAGCTTAATTAAGCGTCACCTAAGTATTCGTAACGAAAACGTGGTTTTTTGGCACGTGAAAAGAAATAAATATAAACATGAAAATTATTTGATTATCATGATTCCGCAATCGGTAGGACTATCGTTATATCATAAAATTTTGTTTAAACAAAATCATGATCAGAAAGTTAATAGCATGAAAATAATAAGGTATTAAGTACTCGTGGTCAAAAAAAAATAGTCAATTTTCGTTACGTTTTGGACGGTAAATATATTTTTTATTATTTTTTAAAAGGGTTTAAATCAATTATCTCATTTGCGACCTTGAGAGTTTATATCGTGTCATATAATAAAAAAAAATAAACCTCTAGGTGTTATCAGTTTTTTTTATCAGCGTTCAAATTTGAAACGTCCAATTGGTCAAAATTCCGCGGCCTTACCCATATAGTAAGATTGAAATATGGAAGATATTTTAATAAATGCCTGCCTTTCATTAAGTGGATTGACGACATCACGAGAGTTCTAAGTAGGAGACCTTTTTTCAATGGTGGACGTGTTCCGGTTGATGATCATGATGATGAATATGAGAAGGTTGACTTCATTCAATGTAAAATGGCACATGAACATGCAAAACGAAAAAAAAAAAATCACTAAAAATAACATTGTTACAAAAATTTGGGGTTGGGACTTCCAATAAAGATAAACATTATACACTTGTATCAGGAATGGCACATGACTTTCCACTTAAAAAAAAGACTTTAAATTGAATTCTGTTTAAATTAAATATTAAATTCTATGTGTCTTTCCCACAAGCAGGGTATTTATGCCTACATAGTTAACTATATCACTTAGACAATAAAAACACGTCATAAAAGTAAAGAGCTGTGTGCGCTCCGCTCATTGTAACTGACGCAGAATATGAAAATAGCCAAAAACAGCATATTTATTATAATGTTCAGGGACGGCAATTATTTCAGTACAATGTGTTTTACAGTCCTGCATGCACGCACTGCCAAAGGAGTATAAAGGATAGCTCCACACGTTGGTTAGAGTGAGCGAAAAATTTTCTCCTCTTGTGGGACCAATTTGTCACTGTCTCCGCCAATTTCCCCCTTGTAACTAGTTTTTTTTCTTTGCGGCACGAAAATTTAATTTTAACTCTTTGTTGAATCGTTTTGAAGCGATTGTAGCCGGATCATGTTAAATGCCCTTTATGCGAGGACACGTAACATGTGATATTGTTTGCTGCTTTTTATGCCGTCGGTCCGATCACAGACTGCTAAAAACAGAAAAAGAGAAAAATTTACTGTAAAAATTACGGTTTCCGATTCATGGTAGTGTTGAATGCATGTTTTCGTATCTAAAGCCTTTATTGTCACTTAATCCTAATTTTATTGGTTAATTCCGATAAATATGCTGGCATATTTGTGCACATATTGATGGTGATGTTAGTGCACATATTTTTTTTATTTCCACTCCATACATAATTGTTTTTAAACACATACTTGCGATGTAAAAGCATTTTCGTTGGCAAGTTTTAGCAGATTCCATGCAATTAGTTCAATTTTATTCGTGTGAGCGGCGAACACGATTGCTCTCGGCTAGTACTAAATCTTTCATCCCTATCGCGTAAATCAGAATTCCAGAGTACCTACCTATGTTATTTACTGGAATCCGCTACGAGTAAACTGACCTCGCTCGGTTCCTTGCTATGTATACGTAATTTGAAATGTCATTGTGCCTAAATGCGGTGAGTTAACTTTTATTACTGTGCAAACCCGGGCTTGCATTTTTGAGTTTTTCAAAACTCATGTGCGAATTACATTCCAACGAGCTTTACGTGTACGAACACATCGCGAGGAAGCCTGCACAAACCTGTGTAGCAATTTAATGTTTTGTGTGAAGTGCCCAATCCATACTGGGCCCGCGTGGGCCAAGCCCTCTCAATCTGAGAGGAAACCTGTGCCCAGCAGTAGGAGTAGGAGCATACACAGGGTGAATTTTGAACATGATCCAAAATTAGTGTTTCAAGCTCATGTTAATGCTGGACAATATAATCCGTTAACCCATTTGTTGAATTTAGTCTGAAAGAATTTGCGGGTTCCATACATTGTTGAAATTAAATCACAAAGTCCATGTATGTAAAACCGCAAATTTGATCAGACTAATCGCAACAAACGGGTTAATGCATTATATTATTCAGCATTAACTGAGCTTGACACACTTATTTTGGATCACGTTAAAAATTGTACCTTGATGGCTACGATGATGATGATGATCACAAAAGTAGCAAAATATCCACAGGGTATTGTTTGACACACGTCTAATGCAGCATTCTGCGCTAGGACATAGGATATTGGCACTACTCACTATTGTTTACTGTCTCAAGACGATTGAATACACAGATAGACGAAACAGTGACAGTAATTGCCTCTCGTAGCCGTTTGTAAGTCTAACATAAACTAACTATATAATAGCCAGTACACAATACATAGAAGTCTTTGGTGGCATCTTGTTTCGCTGTAAACATAATATACATAGTAAAGACGATTGGTTTGGGGTTATCTGACTAGAGGCTATGTTGTCACTTAACCCCGTAAATCATAATCGAACCCACCACTTCTTTTCATGAAACAGTTTGAATGAGAATAAAGAAGAGAAGAGCAGAAGAGAGAATGAGAAAGTAAATACACTCTCCTACAGCCGCAGGTTTTAACCGCTCATTGTGCGAGTCGGATTGCGCGACGGTGTTCCGTACTTTGTTTGTATCTTTGAATATCTGATGTATGTAATGTTTCTTTGAATAGTTTGTAGATTTAAGCGAAATGTACGCATTGTAGGCTCAATGTTGATTGATGGGTATCAAACTTCAAGTTTCTAGGACAACCGGAAGTAGCCTATAAGTTTGTTCGGTTACGGCAATTTTGAAATTGTTTACTAAAATATTTGCTTTACAGAACAAGTCGTTGTAAGCGCTGAAATTATGTCTCGGTGTTAGTATACCGTAAACCGATATAATGTACTACACTATTGACTCAACATAATACAAATTAGAATACAAATTAGACCTCAATGGATCGTGCCGCGATGACTACCTGAGCTTAATGCAATATAGTGCTAATTTATAATTAAGTTAAATGCCTAAACGAGGATACTAAAGTAGCCTGTATGTTAGGCAAATAATAATGAGGGCTTAAAACATAAGTAATAATAACAAATTATTAATTCATTTCTTCGTGTTTCGCAAATATAAAGGAAAAATTAAGCTACACAAATATCATAAGCAGGTTTTCGGTTTCCTCGTAAATCATGTTTATACTAAGGCTCTCTTTTTTTACTTACGAAATATTATTTATTATTTTATTAAAGGAGACTAAGAATACACATATTAAGAAAAAATAACCATAAGTAAAACTTAACTAAACTAAATACCTAACTTAAAAACTTATACCAACTAAATTATAATAATATCTAAAAAAGCCCCCCGTGGCATGGTGCTCAAAAAGGCTGGCAGCATTCCCTCGTTGAATGGCTATGGAGATTCGTTGAGAGAGATAGCAGCCAGCCCTTTGGTCTCCAGTAGTGTCGACCAGAGGCCGTACTGCCTAACTTTTCTGACGCGCGATCGCAATCAAATGACAGATTTCGCATACAAAAACTGTCATTTGATTGCAATCGCGAGCGCCAGAAACGTTAGGCAATACGGCCTCGGGCGCTTTTGCATTTCTTTAATTAATTTGTGTGCACCGGGACCCCAAGGACCCAGGGTGTCAAAACCGACAGCAACGAAATTGTAGGCTGAACCGAGACCCTGGTATTTTAATATTTTCCTGCTCTTTTAATTTCAATTCAGATCGCCTTTTGTTATAGACATATAGTTTGTTATGATGAAAACCGGCCAAGAGCGTGCCGGACACGCCCGAAATAGGGTTCCGTAGCCATTATGAAAAAAATACGTAATATTTTTCTAAGGATTTCTTATTTTGTACGGAATATTCCAAGTTTAGGTATATTCTATACCCTAGGCTGCTAATTACTCTTAAACTACTAATAACTCTCAAGAACACTTAATCGTTATAGTTCTCCTTGTAAGTTTGATATACTTACTACAATTCCTGAATTTTTAAAAAAATTTCCACCCACCGGTTTAGATTTTAGGAGGGGGGACGCTCGATTTTAATAAAAATTTGCACTTTAAAGTTGAATATTTTGCAAAAAAATCACTGAATCGAAAATCGTTATAGCAACATGACGTTTTGCAATGTGACAGTAGGGATTGACATAAAGCTGTGTAGACTTGAGTGAGCAATCGTTTGTTAGTCACATAACAAACCCTTTTGAGCGTGATTATAAACATCAACCCACGTGTTTCCTGCTAAAAAGTATACAGTACTGTGTTATCGGCACACGATATTATCGAGCCGTGGCTTAATTCGAGCTTGCAAAGATCGTTGATGTAAATTAAAAAGAGGGTGGGAGATAAAATGCCACCTTGGGGAGTTCCAAATTCAATATTAAGGTCAGAACTAATGAAATCATTGATCCTTACGCATTGACTACGATAACTGACATAATTCTCAAATAGAGCCAATCGTTTGCCCCTAATTCCTATGTTTTTGAGTTTGCGAAATAGTATTGGAAGAGAAAAATTCTTAAGATTTTTATTATTTTATCCAAATTAGATGTAACATGGTCAGTCAAGAGGTGAACTGCGTCATTTGTGAATTTTATGAGTTCTAAAGTCAACTTGATTGTTAGACAAGATGATATTTTTTTCAAGATCGCTTACCTACTAGGTAGTGTTTTTAAAGATGTTTTTTTTCTAAAATTGAAATTTGAATAATTAGGGACCTTTGCAGTTTTCTGTCTGACATTTTTGTAAATTTAAAATGTTTCTTGCATCATGAAACTAAGATAAGTAAAATGGCCTAATCCAAAAAGCTTACAAGCATGTAGAAAAAATATTTATGTAGAATTAAAACAGAGAATTTTTTGAAATTATTTAGTAAAATCCCATTGGGGTATTTACGTCAGTACTATGTGTCATATTTTTGCTTTTTCAGCTGAAGTCGCCTCTCACATGTCCTTAATACGTTGCGCCGGACGTACTTACACAGTGTAGTACATAAGCCCGGGTGGGTGGTGCCACGTCCCCGTGTTGTAGAGACAGGTCGCTAACTTGTTTAGTTGTAATCCAGTCAACCTGGCCAGGAACATCAGAGCCGATGAATGTGCTACGATTCACTAGATGCGATTATTCAACGAACGTGACTAAAGTGGCTTACAAAGGTAACTGGCTATTGATTTTCATTGGGCAGAATTTGTCAAAGTAATAGTGACAGTAGTCATAGTTTATGATTTACCATTATTATTATGTATTATGGTGGAAAGTTAATGTTATCACTTGCCTGAATTTAACATGTAAGTAAATAATCTTATAGTCAAAAATTTCATTTGAAATAATTTGCTATCCCAACTGTTCGTTTACTTACCATACTCATTATCATATTTTTTGATGTCATAATGAAACGATGCTTTTATAATGTGACCTAAAATCATGTTCCAGAAAAATCAAAAGACATAGTATTTCTTTACCTTAATACATCATATCCTCAAACTTGTATTTGCATTGAAATAAAATTATTTAATACGAATCTGATCACATTTTTACTTATTTTTGATTTATTAGATATAGCGAATGACGATGATTAGCCGTAAATAATATTATGAACTACGAATATTATGAATATTAAAAATATGGACACCCATGTTATGGATGCTCATATGATGGGAAATGAAAGTTATGACCCGTACCCATCACGAAAAATGAAATTAGTACAAATAAAATTATGGAAAACGAAGTGATACCGAACGTGAACATCAGAGAGGATTACCTACTTAAAATATATCTATCCACTAACGAATATCCCTAATAAAAATCAGTACGAAACGACAATTTACGAAATTTAAAATCTTTCGCATTAGTATTAAATTGTTTCAAAGATTTATTAACAGAATGATCAAAACTTAGCGTCTGAATCATCCTGCTGAGCTAGTCTAAGTTTACTATTTAGCAGAATATTGTTTGGGAAACTAACAGATATAAAACACTGGGGCCGTCTTCAAGAGATAACTGTGAAAACTAGTTATTAGATCAGGAATTCGGTAAATGTAGCTAAATACTTGAGCACGGAGAAGTTACACAAGTTAATATTCTATTCACTCGAACAATACGACTCCAGCGAACATTAGGGCGTGATGACTTTGTGTAAACTTCAGCGGTTTAACTTTATGATTAGAAAATATTTAAATTATTTACAAACATCTCGCTAATATTACTTATCGTTTGCAATGCCCAGTGCTTTGATCGTTGAAATCAAAGTCGCTATCAAATAAAAATCGGCCAAGAGCGTGTCGGACACGCCCAAAATAGGGTTCCGTAGTCATTACGAAAAAATTAAGTAATATTTTTCCAAGGATTTCGTATTTTATACGGAATCTTCCAAGTTTAGGTATATTTTATACCTTACGCTGCTATTTACTCTTAAACTACTAATTATTCTCAGCAAACTTAGCCGTTATAGGTTTCCTTGAAAGTTTAATATAATTTACTACCATCCTGATTTTTTTCAAATTTTTCCACCCATCGGTTTAGATTTTAGAGGGGGACGCCCGATTTTTATGAAAATTTGCACTTTAAAGTTGAATATTTCGGAAACAAATCACTGAATCGAAAAAACGTCTTAGCAAACCCTAATGGTTTAAAACACCTATCCAACTATGTCCCATACTATAAGGTTGGACAAAAAAAAAATCACCACTAAGTCTATGGGAGTACCCTAAAAATTTTTTTTCTCAATTTTTGATTGTACTATTTTGTCGGCATAGTTTATATACAAATCCGTGCCAAATAACAGCATTCTAGCATTGATAGTCCCTGAACAAAGCTGCGGACGGACAGACAGACAGACAGACAAACAGACAGACATGGCGAAACTATAAGGGTTCCGTTTTTGCCATTTTGGCTCCGGAACCCTAAAAATGAACACAGTACTTACTGCAACGGTCACTTGACGATTTGTTATGGTTTATTTTTATTTTTATACCTTCACTTTCCTAAGAATCGCAAAGTATA
>NC_133472.1:30883276-31011263 GCF_025370935.1 Choristoneura fumiferana
GGCATTGGGGTGTATGATTGCATTTGAGGCATTATCGTTTGTATTTTAGTATATATACACTGCACTGAACACGATAATGAAGGCTGGTGAAAAGGGCAGGTATAATATTAGATAAGCTTCAAGGCGGCCGTCGTCAGTGCGTTATATTTATACTGACAGAATCAGGCACCGGATGTCAATGCTAATGTGTTTTGAACATATTCATATAGCCACAAGAGCTTAGCCATAAACAAACAACAAAATTGAAAAAGTGTTATGGTTCGAACTAAATCTCAGATAGAATGGGATCATTTCCTAACAAAGGGGGTGATAAAATGTGTTATTCAAAATGAAAAATAATTTAAATTTGCTACAAAAATAACGGCGCTGTGTAAGGCTGAGGCCGCACTACGGCTAAACCGCCGCGGTTTTTAACCGCTTGATTGACAAAGCCACGCGGTTAAAAACCGCGTCAGTTTTAGCTATAGTGCGGCCTGGGCCTAACACCTGTTTAAATATGGTCACGCCCACCTTCGATGTCCTATAGAAATTTGTCACTACAAATAATTGATAAAAAAATTTTGTAGTCTGGTTTGACCAATGCATGGGATCTCAAGCAGAGGGGCGTGGGTTCAAATGAAAATTACATTTTAATTTTACCACAGTTTTTAAGATGAAGTATCACACCATCTACTCAACATCTTCGGAGCAATTTAATGGTGTGTGTGAAGTCCTCAATCTGCTCTGACTCCGTATTGGTACTACAGGACAAGCTCTCTTATCACAAGAGGAGGCCTGTATGTATCTAGCAGTGTGATATAGGTATAGCCGAAGATGAAACCCTAACATTTACAGTATACTACCACTACTACCACTACTAGCTTTCGCCCGCGGCTTTTCCCGCGTGGAATTCGTTCATGGCGTGCTATTCCCTCGGGAACTGTGCATTTGTCCGGGATAAAAAAAGCATAAACCTTATAAATGTTCATGCCAAAAATCACGGCGATCCGTCGCTCTGTTTCAACGTGAAAGAAGGACAAACATACAAACAAACACACAAACTTTCGCATTTATAATATTAGTATGGATTTAGTTATACACTGACTACCTACAGAACAAAGAGTAGAATGTACTCGTATAGCATCAAAATATTGGATTAATAGAAAAAAATTATAGCTTCGATATTTACAGCTATTAGGTATAATATGAAACGCAATAATACTTCGTGAGATAACCAAAGTTAAAGTTATCCTCTTCAAAAGCATTGCAAGGCTTTGGCCGTTGAAACTACAATGGATAAGTAAAGGGTTGTTAACAGCTTTGTGGCAAGTGACGTCCGTCAGATCTAATCATTCATTTTACAATGTCTGATGTCACCGAATGTACGAATATAATACTATTATAGATGGAGAACATTGTTAAAGTAAATTTTGTTTCATGGATGTGTTACTTAAGTTTGTAGCAGTTTTGCCAATTAGTAAAAAATAGATAAGAAATTTTGTTGTCATTAGAATCAAACCAACACAACTTCGGAAATGTATAGGAACAACTTGTTTATATTTACTGAATCAAACTGCTAAAAAACTCTAGCCTACTATTAACTGAGTTGTTAGAGTTGGTCCGAATCATATCTTCAGAATCGCCCAACATAGAATCTTTTCGCTGTCGGTATAAAATCCCAATCCATTGCTGGGTGGAACCTAGTTGGTACGGTCGGTTGTCTAAATTATGTATCCACTTGTTCATGATGTAGTTGCATAGAAAAGTGAATACTTATGTTAGGGCACCATTGCTTTGCTCGCAGGACTGATGGCCAATGGGGTCAGAACTTTCTGCCAACAAACTGCTACGCAGTTTGACAGAGGTTTATAGTTATAAGTATTTCTGTACTTCTTTGTTTTTATTTGAGTAAATAAATAATTAAAAAGTTATAAAAAAAAGAAGGTTGTCGAATGGCGTCCTCGAACCGGGAAACGAGCTGTCGGTACTTCTCCAACAAGATGGAGCGACGACCTGGTTAATATCGCGGGATCGCGTTGGATGCAGAAAGGGGAGGCCTATGTCCAGCAGTGGACATCTTTCAGCTGACATGATGATGATGATGTTAGGGCACCGACGTACGTACTTTTTAACCGACTTCAAAAAAGCAGGAGGTTCTATGCTCGACTGTGTGTTTTTTTTATGTATGTTCACCGATTACTCCGCAAACTTTAAACTTTAACGTACTTCGGCTAAAAATCATTAAAAAGTGAGAATTAAAAAATATTTTTAACAAAAAAGTACGACCGACTCAAAGAAGGTCATTTTTTTTAACAAAAAATGGAACCGACTACAAAAATGACGTCAAGGCCTCAGCACGAGCCAGCAGAAGTGATTGAAGCCCAATATACAGGGTGTAATCGTTAAGTATAGCCAGGCGATTATTCTGAAAATATAACAGATATTAGAAAACTTTAAACTCATATCGAAAGTACGTCACCCAATGAGTAAAGGCACAATAATAACTTTTTTTTAATTAAAATACTAATAGTAATATTAAAAATATTAAGCTTAAACGCTCCCACACATTTAGTACGACGTTCCTTGAAGCTGTTTACCTACCGTAAGAGATAAAACTGTATAAGATTCATTATTTACATGAATAAACTGAAATAAAATAATAAAACTATCTTTTATGAAATAATACGTAAAGCTAACATTTTTTTTTAAAGAAGTACAATTTTTGTTTACAGGAGTTGCACAAAGCGACGCCCTTGTGCGATACAGTAACGGGCCCTCTTCAATGTTTCTAAATGAACTTTCTTAATTTTTTAAAATGATAATTTGATTGATATTGATAAGTGAATAAAATAAAACAATTAATGAATCAAACGATAATGGTTAAACGACTAGGACCTTTGGACTAAAGCCTTTCAACTAACGGCATACTAAATGTATGTGAGGGTTTGAAGTTAATGTTTAGGATATTTCTGGTTTAAAAAAAAAATGATTTTACTAATTGGGTAACGTACTTTCAATATCAGTTTAATCTTTTCTGATATCTGTTATATTCACGGAATAATTGCCTGGCTACACTTAAAGATTAAAACCTATATAATAATGTAGGTGAGGTAGAGTTCCCCTCCTACTTCAAACTAGTAGAAAAATATTTTCCAGGTTTTTGTAGTCGGTTCCATTTTTGTTAATTTTTTTATTTCTATGTTATTTTTTATCTATGTAGCTAATATACGCATACAAGCAGAATCCTGGAGCAAAAGCAAAACCGCACCGGACTAACATTTACTGAGCATTACAAGAAGCCGCAACTAGCAAATATCAACAATTACTTTGAGCAAAACCAGTGGGCCGGAATTGAGCGGCGATACTTGGCTAACTCGGGCTATTTGACTAAGCACCTCTAATTCAATACAACGGGCTCGGCACAGACAAGTGACTCAGACATATTGTTCGCTTACAGTCATGTAAATACAAGTGGACCGTCTTGAACTAATTACGAGTCGGCGATCTCTCAACACCTCATGACACTCATAATATTGAACAAACTTTATGGCTCCTAATTTTTTGACCTAACTCTGTTTGTCTAAGATCGGAAAATATTCGCACGTGTAACTACTCATTTTTGCTGGATATTAGCATAAATAAAAGAGATGACTTAAAAAAGTACAAAGGTATAGACAGAACAGTCTAGTACTTTATTATTCCGATGTGTGATTAGAAATATAAAAAAAATCACATGACACAAATACCTAATTAAATATCTAAGGCTCGCACGGTTAAACTAGAAATATAAACTTGCCTTTTCTCCTATAATAATATTTATTTAACCGCTTCTTTAACTGACTTAAAAAAAATTGGAGTTCGGAATATATTTTTTTTCATAACTTGACGGCACTTCTCGTCAAAACGTGTTTTTCATCACACTTATTCGTCAATGATGTTATTCGATGCCTGTATACTAAAGGACAATAGCCTAAATTGTTCCAACGGGAAGTAATGTATTTACATATAATTTTTCCTCCCCAGGGAGGAAAAGTTTAATTTTAAAATTTGCAAACAAGTAAATAGATAGGTACGTCATTTCAGACTAAAGAGGTTTCAAGTCGGCCAGCGATTTATGTATATCTTTAAAACTTAGCTAAGACCCAATTTTACACTACAAAACTTATCTACACTTCATAAAACTTCGTTATTTTTATATTTTAAACCAAATTGTTTTACAATAATTTAGTAAATATTTTTAGCATGTTGGAAGAATCTGGCCGTAATGACCATTCGAATTCTAAACTAAACACAGTTCTTAGCATTATCTATGGTAAAAGTTCGTTTCGTATCGCTGACGCTAATATTATTTAAATACGAGTGAGATTGGCGGTACGATACGAACTTCGATTTTTGAGTTTTGTATTAGCGACCCTGTAGCCATTATTTTATTCAGGTGTTGTCTCGTCTTTCTCTTTCCGAGCTCTGCTGTAAAGTGTTTAGACACAAAATACTTAATTTTATTTTTTGCATTTTTTTTCCTCGCAATGTGATGAAGATGTCATCAAAAGCTCTCGTTAGTAAGCCCCTTCTTACGGC
This sequence comes from Choristoneura fumiferana, assembly GCF_025370935.1. Taxonomy (NCBI): domain Eukaryota; kingdom Metazoa; phylum Arthropoda; class Insecta; order Lepidoptera; family Tortricidae; genus Choristoneura; species Choristoneura fumiferana. The sequence continues at coordinate 30,887,834 of NC_133472.1, forward strand.
CCTCAATGCACAATGTATAGTCGAACTATTTAATTCCTGACCTACCGCAGAACGTTCTCACAGTAAGTGTCATAATAAATTACCTTGTCAAACAACGCGATGTCACTATGGCTTTTTCTTCGAAAAGGTTCCACAGTGGGTCACTTATCAGTTGGTTCGAGTGTACAATAGTGTATGTACCTACATATATGTATGTAAACTCTTTATTGTGCTAAATAAAAGAAACAATACAATTGACAAACTTTGAGATACTTGTAAACAAAGGCGGACTTGACCCTTTAAGGGATCTCTACCAGTCAACCTTTGAGTGGATGAGAGAAGCAATCCGTTAGATTATAGTGCTCGAAAATAACAAAACATAAATGTAGGTAGTGTCACAAATCACAACATTATTACAACGAATGATATGACACACGACACCCTTTTTAACCGACTTCAAAAAAGGACGAGGTTATCAATTCGGTTGCATTTTTTTATGTTTGTTACCTCAGAACTCCGTCATTTATGAACATTTGTTTTTTTTTGCGTTCGTCTAGGAATGTCTTCAATTAGGTCTCATAAGCACCAAATCAAGATCTGATGATTGGATCTTAAGGAAATCGAGGAAACTTCAAATGTGTACGGACACCTATAGTAAATTGGATTATATTAGTAGTAACTCGTGCATTTGCTCTTAAAATCATCATTTGGTGAAGTGGAACGGTCTTCATCATCATGAAGACCACAGTTGACCATCGGAGTTACTATAACAAGTATTTCACGGGTTGAATTTTAATTACTTTAAGGGGCTACCCGAGGTTTTCATCGATTTTTGACAAGTTTTGAGTCGTATCTCCTACTTTTGCACTACAGATAGAATTATAAGTCAAACGGCTATCGGTTCTCCAATCTTTTTTATCTCCATTTTTGTCTTGTCTACCGGATTTTGAAAAAAATGAATACTTCATTTTGTATGATTTTTTTAAACATTGTCTGAAAAAATACTTAGTTCGTATCTCTATTGACGTGAAAGATACGAAATCTACATATTCGGGTTCGTCTTTGACGTATCTAAAAACTGGTCGAGGGTTTTCATTTGAAGCTAATTAACACAAAAGTTATGGCCAGAAAACCAGTTTTGTGGCCTAAAATGGTTCAACTTTGATGCCAAATATCTCGAAGACAATGAACTTTGAAGTAAATATGGGATACTATATTGCTTAAAGCCGTTGTTGTTAATATAATAAGCTACAAAAAACATTAGAAATTAAGGATTTCAGATCGAAGGTCATTGGGCATGGGATTCCCTTAACACAGTTGCTAAGCAATTTATGCTCCTCGTGATGCATATGGAAAAACGGGTGGTGAAGCACCAGGACTCCTCAACAATGAACGTGCATCGGAAAAAGCAATCTTTCGTAAAAGGTGACGAGCATTTAATATTAAACTATTGTATCGTAGATTATTTACACTAAAAAGCGTGAAAAATAAATTATAACAAAAATGTGAACAGACTACAAAAAACCATGAAAATATTTTTCTACCAGTCTGAAGTTGATCGGTGCCTCAGCACGAACCAATCTGGTAGAAAATTATTTTCATGGTTTTTTGTAGTCGGTTCAATTTTTGTTTTGAATTTTTTTTCTTTATTGTATCAATAGATAAAGAAAAGAATCCCACGAAAAGAAAACGTCGTTGAAGAAGTCGGTTAAATAATTAAATGAAGGCATAAAAGCACATCCGTAACTGTAACATGTTAAATTGCTTGAATATAAATAAATAAACAAATATCGGAATTAACCCGGCCCCAAATAAAGCAAAGCTTGTAAAATGAGTTGTAAAAAATCGGCCAAGTGCGAGTCGGACTCGCGCACAAAGGGTTCTGTACCATTATTATGTAATTAAATAATACATTAGACATTAGCAAAAAACGGCAAAAAGATCACGTTTGTTGTATGAAAATGTGAAAAATTTCAATTGTCTCACGGTTCACGAGATACAGCCTGGCGACCAGACAGTCAGACAGACGGACAGCGGAGTCTTAGTAATAGGGTCCCGTTTTTACCCTTTAAGTACGGAACCCTAAAAACGGATAAAGTTATTTACAATCATACATAGTTTAGTTTAGGTATTTATTCATTGAAGTCTCTCTTTCTCTCTATAATACTCATATTATATGTATACTTAAATACAATCCATGTTTCGAGTGAAACCATTCATAAGTATTCATAAACCGTTAAAATTAGTGTGACCGTTTGTGGCCACGTAGGTACTGTACCCTTTATAGCCATTTATTGTTTAAATATACTTTTTAATAAAAAACTATTAATAAAACATTACAAACTTTATTCGTTTCAATAATAATTGTTAACTTTTGAAAACTCATTAAACGTATCGTTTTAATACCATAACTTTTTATTAGGGTTCCGCGGAAAAACGGAAAAATTTTAGCTTCGACATGTCTGTCTGTCTGTCCGTCCGCCCGTGGCTTTGCTCAGGGACTATCAAAAGCTAGAAATCATGCTAGAAAGCTGTAATTTTGCACGGATATATATGTAACTATGCCGACAAAATTGTACAATATTTTTTTTAGGTTACCTCCCATAAACGTCAAGTGAGGGTGTTTTTTTCTGATCCAACCCTATAGTGGATAGGTTTTTTAAAACTATTAGTTGTTCGCTAAGACGATTATTCGATTCAGTGATTTGTTTGCGAAATACTCAACTTCTTCTCTTCATGAAAATCGAGCAGTCAGTACTCGTATGTCAGAAAATGTATGTATAATATATACCATGCCATAGCCTGCAGTAGATAGGTATGTTGATTACACCAGGGGCGAAGCGTCCATAGAACCCTATTCCCACCGGTTTGCCCAAATAGGACTACAGAACATACATCATTTATGAAAGATGTAAGCGATCTTGACTTCGGCTTTACCTACCACGGAAATATCTGACGCTACGCCACGCTGTGTAACAACACAGCTATTGTAGTGGTACATATTCAAAATGAACAATTCATCCAATGCATAACAAGATTCAGAGAGTCTTTGGCGTTGTATAAAGCACACACTTTATTGTAGACGTATCATAGCGTATCAAAGTAAATTACATTTCATCTGAATCATTTATTTTGTACTTCGTTCCTACAACCTGCTCAGCTTACCACTGTGAAAATAAAATCTTAATGCGAATGCAAGCAATTAACGAGGAATACATTTAAGAGGTGTTGGTGCAATTACTTATTAGCTTATAGAATATATTTTTAGTTTATTTTAGTCATATCATTTGGAAATCGCAAAGGCAGGATAAGCCGCCTGGCTCGGCGTTGGAGTGAAATTTATAACTACGGAGCTCGCTCCCGCCACGTTCATTACGCAGCGGACCCCACTCTTTAGCTACAATTACCTACCGAGTCTTTCTTACATATACCTGTGCTTATATGCAAAGTCGACAATAACATTCTGTAATAAAATTTGGTTAGTATAGTAGGTACCTTTCTAAATCCGTTTCTGGACGTACTCGTGACTTCTTTCTTCACTGCATTCCGTTTTTTCAGAAATGTGCAACAGAATGAATATTTTTAATGAATTTGAATATATTCTATGTTTTAAAAACGATTTACAAATATCTATTTAGCTAAACACAACTTAATACTAGCACTTAGAAACTAGGTAGGTACGGTAGGTAGGTACATCTTGGGTATCATTCAAAAAGTATGTATAAGTACAACGTTTCAGAACAATTATTACTTTCAAAGTTCGAATTTTAATTACTTTCATTGTGTTTTGCTATGAAAAATAAGTCTCTGGTGCCTCTTAGCTTTTCGTCCTTGTTTGAATATCGTTGTAAAAAAGACGACCAATACGACTCCACGATACTGAAAATTCATGAGAACATGGCTAAAGTGAAGGTTAAGCTCCGCGACACCTGCCCGCGGTAAACAAATTAGAGGGAGCGCTCTTTACGGCCGCGTAGTGCCTGCGCGAAAACCGATATTAATACTTTACTGCGACAACGAAATTTAATCAAGATCGCTTATGTATCACAATTAGCTTCACTACCGACTGGCCCCGCTTCACTGGAACCTACTGATGTAATTACGAACGCCATCATAACCGAGGTGCAGTCGCGTCAAAAGCGAATACATCGAAAATTCCACGATGCATTCCCTTCACTGACCGTTTAAATTTAGTTACGGATAAATTCGTTAGCCTGTACGCGCTATGCAGCTGTGCGCGTGTCCTGTAAACTCACTGGCGCAGCTCCCGCTCTACACCCCTCGTTTGATCTGCCCAACCAAGGCATGCACGATGTCTGGGCTTGTTTACCTTGTCCACACAGAAAGCACCGTGTCTTGTTCAAACTAAACGCGTGATAATAAAGGTCTACCGGAAACTTTAAGCTGTCAGTTTGCTTTTGGCGTTATTTCATTTAGATACGACCACCTGATTATGGAGGCCATCACTCGGCTTAGGTGACATGACCTAACTTACTATGGGACACAGAGAGAGATGGCTAGGGACGTAATTTCTATGCGGACTTAGTGCAGATTGGGAACTTTGCGAACACACCATTGAATTGTTTTACAGGTGTAAGTATATGTAGAAGTTTCTTATAGTCATTCCTTCGCTTTTAATCTCGTGTTAAATTTCGAACGTAATTTCGCACAAAAATTACAATAAACTCAGAGGTTGGTACAGGTCCGGGTTTGAAATCATCGAAGTTCGTATTGTACCATCCCTCTCATTCTCGTATTAAATAGTATAAGCGTCAGAGGAACAATAAATAGCTAATTATAGTATGGCAGCATTATATCACAGCGTGGCCAAAAGAAAGTAAAACAACGTATACAAAGGCACGAGTCGGGACTCAGGTGTTTCCAAGTCTGCCCTCCATTTCTCAAAGTGAATCCACATTGCGGGCCGTATTTTATAATGACACTGGGAGTTTGTGCTCGGGCAACGTATGCTCGCTGCCCACTCAAGGATTAAGATATAGGGATGCCGCGGGTTTTTTGTTTATTTTAACAAATTATGACCGATTACCTTGGGATTTACATCGATATTCGTATTAAATATATATGTTTGTAGTATGTAAGGCCAATGCATAAAGCGTAAGTAAAGTGCAAAGGTAAATTTAATGTGTGTTGGTTGATATCATAGAATAGAACATTTATTTTTACAGACAATAGGTAGCTTATTCTGCTATCTGCAAGTATGTGAAACGTCACACAATATAACAAGAATAACAATTCTCAACTTAATGCCTTTACTCGTTTCTGAGAAAATTCTCTTGACAGACTAACGGAGTGATCCTACAAAGATGACATTTTTTTCCTTTGGAAACCCTAGTAGCTACTTAATTAACTTAAGTTCCTTTTATGGAAAAAATGCTTGGCCTGTAAGTTGTTCATTTAATAACACGAGGGGAATATAGCACCCTCAAAAATCTAAAAAGAAAAAAACAAAACTAACTTTTTTTGCCCTTCTTTTTCTGTCTTTCGGCGATTATGATTTGACGTAGGCAATAGACAATAGGTACGCAGTAGACAATAAAGCTGTTGCAGACACCTCGCAGACTCAGATAAAATAATGGTTATAAAATGGTGTTTTTCCGTTTTTTTGTAGCAATATCGCTGGCTGGAGCTGACCATGCTGTAACATTTTTTTTTAGGCTATTTTAGATTTACCTTCAGCGTCATCAATACATTTCGCCTTCTGTTACGTAAATAGTTACCAATGACGACTTCTACACAGTCGTATTTCAGAAATAAAAAAAACGAAAACACACACTTAGCACACACTCAATTTAAGACGCCAATAAAATAAAATAAACTTACAAATGCACGTAAAAAGGGAAGATTGTAATTCTCTGTACCCACATTCTCTTAAAACCAGTAATACATTGCTAGTGCTTACCAATTGTGGCAATGGAGCAAAACAAGCACCATACTACATGCTTGTTCAAGATTTTTCTCGGCGATCTTAATTAATGCATTTTGCTGGAGAACACCTGAGCCAAGCCGAGCTTATTTTTTAATTACAGTAGAGGGTGCAATACTGTCGCAGGAGCTCAGAACTTTAATGACGTGTGGCCGCGCAGAAATTATGATACGTTAAAGTCCCAAAAGGCAGATCCTTGGTGCAAATAATTGCACGTGGTCGTTCTCTGACCTTGATGACTTGCATTTTGTTTTACTGAAGTAACAAATTCGGATTCACTTACATTTCAAAACTGTTGACTTTCTGTTACAATCTTTCACTATTAATATTTACGTCATAATCAAAGAAATAATATGAGAAAGAGATATTATTATGCGTTCTTAAATAGGTATATTAGTTCTGTGCCCCTAATGCATAGGTTCCTAATAAGGTATAGATACTAAATACCTATACTTTTAAAAAAGGTTGTACCTCAAAATCGATAATTTTCTGTGAGAACTTTATGAACATTACTTTAAGGGTACATTTTGTTGTTATATTGATTTGAGATACGAGATTTTGCCAAAGTAGTTACGCTATGTTATACCGTATGTTTATTCTCCGACAAGGCACATAACCAACTTAATTATTAAATAACAGCGACGCTAGAAAACTTCTCATTCTTCGCTGAACTATAACCATTTTCCGCAACTATTTAAAAGCTATAAGTATGTAAATATTGTTAACGTTACACACAAACTCCCCACGATACATCTGCAACTCCGCAACACTGCAGTAATAACTTAGCAGGCTCTTTCACTCGCCGTATAAAATATTCAGCAGCAAATAGAGGCGGACTTATTAATATATATAAACCGTTTCATGGCAACTTTTCTCGCCAGTTCCCCCTGGATGTTGTTCCTGTGTGTGGACTATCTCGACTACTTAAGTACATACATTACAGTAACGCTCTAGAATTACTTTACGAGTACTTCGTTTCCAAGGCTGTCATGCAAGCAAAAAGTTGGCGCAATATAATGTGTTGTCACGTGCTACTTTTTTATTACCGTGTCACTTAAGCAGCCACTACAGTTGTAGTGAAGCAGGATTATAAATTAGATTTAATCGATTACTTAGTCATGCAAGAACTTTATTAGAACTAAGTATAGTTGAGTCATTTAATGACTACGGCAAACCTCGTGAAACGAAACTTTATCTACTTTTTAATATTATTTTATTAGGTACCGGTGCACCGGTGCTGGTTGTATTCTAGCAAATAAAGTATATTTTGGTTTTGATTTTTTGTGCGATCGAGCTTCGCTCGGGCTTAAATTCGAAAAAACATTTTTCCAAACTAAATCGACTGCTTGCTCCCGAAGACCTATATAGCAAATTTAATTGAAATCGTTAAAGCTGTATCCAAGATCAAATAAATAAAGAATTATCTAAGAACTGTTCATTTAAATGTATTGCAAGAGTCATAGAGGTCATCGTAAATAGACTCTACCATCTACTATGCCTACTATAATCTCATAAGTAGGTACTTATTATGTCATGCAAGATTTGCATTTTCTACCAACAATGTAAGGCAAGAACGTCTCAAAATGAAATACTTTGGTAGCCATTGTTGGGAAGGTCGAGTAAAATGAGAGTGCACTAAATGAGACCCTTTGAGGCAAATACCAACTTAGATAATGAGGATTTTCACCGGGAGAACTCGGGTTTTGTAATTTGGACTTGAATCCTCGGAAACCCTTAACTTTAACATTGAACTTTGTTTAAATTTAATGAGCCTTACACAAGTTAAACGGGTTATAAAGTGAGGTTAAATTACTTATCGATATAAATAAATACTAAAGCGGAGCATGACGCTAAATTTTGGTAAAGAATTATTATAAACAAATAAAATGCGAAATATCAAAACAAAACATCGAAGAAAGCCTCTCCCGACCGGTAACGCGATTGATCAGATTAGATATATACGAGTACACTCGAAACGGGAAAAAGAATTTCATCGACGCGCTGTTTATGTTTTATGCATCGCTTAAGCTCACTTGGCCCACCTGCCTCCCCGCAGCGCGCTAGCACTCTATTACAAGCGCGGCGCGGTAGCCGCAGCTCGCCTGCTCTAAGTACCCCGATGCTGTGTGAATATGTCACGTGCCCCGTAACACCCCACTTGCCATGTGTTTGTAGGGATGTCACTCGAGACCGCTTTTAAATGCTCGCTTTTAACAAAATTATTACTTACGTATGCACGAAACTTTTGTGTAATATATAGCTAATATACCTGAATGTATGAATCAATGTCTTCTAACTAAATCGTCAATTAATGTTACTAAAGAAGTTTTTTCCTTACGAAAAAATTGTTTCTCAAAAGGGAGATTAAAATTTCCGGCCTATTCAATATTGAAACTATCCTCGAGCGGGGGGGACGCTCGCGGACGCGGCATTCAACTGGAAGGGGAACCCGGGTTTGTAATATTAATGGTACTGCCTAAGGTATGCTTGGATTTTACTCATTAGGGGTATTATGTGGACGGTTTCAAAATGATAAATGGGTATAGGACGTTAAAATGACTAAGGCGACTTGTACCCGGTGTTTGTTAATGTTTTACAGCAGCTTTGTTCGGCTTACGACCCGGGCAGCGGCGGTAATGGATGATTTCAATAATTGTTACGTTCCCTTGACTATTTGTTCAACATTCTATGCTAAAGTTAGGAACTTGAGTTATTATATTTTTATCTATATCGTGTAATATGAGTATTAGACACCCTCTTTTTTGCACTTATTGCTAGCTTTAGGAAAAACTTACCAAACTACTTAGCTTAAAACGTTCGGAATTGTCGCGCCAACTATTTTTTGGCTTGCCTGTCTCCAGCACTAATTAACACGGAACCCAGTCGGTGGTGATTTTAGCCCAGCAATCCAGACGTATTTTGCAGACACGATTCCCTTCCATATAGTATAGCGTTCTTCGAGCCATTAAACGTATTTGAGTTCTGGAGGAATATCGTCCGTCTGAAGCGTAGTTCGTTGATTATGTAAATAAAATAAATAGCATACTGATACAGATTAGCTATTCAGAATCCGAGCCCCTCACACTTGACTACTATATACGTGACCTGGCTCATATAAAGTTTAAATCCCGAAAGAAAATTCTGTGAATTTTGTACTGGGGGGATAATCGAAGTTCGTGTCGTTCCATCACTTATACTATTTAATACGAGAGTGAGAGGGACGGTACGATACGAACTTCGATTTTCGAATATCGGAGTAGGCCCTCAGATTTTTCAAAGCTTGAAGGTAGTAGTTTCCGAACGCTATACTTTGACAGGCAAACATTAATCAGGGCGTTACTCCGCAGGCATGCAATATGCTATTTAATATAAATACAAGCACAAATAGGCCGCTCAAATATGTCAAGCCGACATTAAATCCATATAGCTAATGAATGAATTAAATATATACAAGTGGTGAAAAGACCTGGCTTACTTAAACCGAACCAGTGCCTTTAAATACCTGCGCTTTTTGATTAGCGGCTACTCATTCGTTTAATCTAACTTGTATAAGGTACCCAGGTTATCAATGTCCACAAGATTTAGAATGAGTAGTGGATATATTGTTAAATAAGCATCCACCAAAGCTATGCGAGGTATTAAAGCGGTTTACAAAGTAAAAACAACTATTAGTAGATAACTTTGGTTTTTTTTCTTCATCTCGCCCAGCGCTGCTTTTCAATTGATGGGTTTTTCGTCATAAAACTCTGGTGCATACGTAGCCTAAATTAAATAATAGGCAGCGACGAATTACTTTACTAAAGGCGAGTTCACACAAGAAAAACCTTCATACATATTTTGTTGAGCCATGTATTATATTGATTATAAAAAGTTTATAAATAATCCAAAAATAACAACGATAACCTGATGGTACTGATACGATTATGTAACCGACTCAACCGTACATTTACGTTTTTATAGTTTTTCATTCATACATGCTAGTTTTAACAGAGAGACCCATCAAGCCAGAAACGGCAGAACATGATGCACCAAGTAAATTTGTCCTTCCTTTTTTTTCCTTGTTCCTTGTAAATTTGATAAACTATCTACAATACTGATTTTTTTCAATTTTTTCTAACCAACAGTTTAAATTTAAGAGGGGGGACGCTCGACTTTAATGAAATTTTGCACTTAAAGTTGAATATTTCGCAAACAGATCGCTGAATCTAAAAATCGTCTAGTCAACCTCGCAATACTTTAAAAAGACCTATCCAACGATACCCAATACTATAGGGTAAGTCAAGAAAAAATTTTACCTCACTTACGTGACCCTAAAAAAAATTTTTTCCTACCATTTTGTCTGCGTAGTTGCTACATTATTATATCTGTGCAATGTTACAGCTTTCTAGCATTGATAGTCCCCTAGCAAAGCCGCGGACGGACAGACGGACGGACAGACAGACAGACATACAGACATGGCGAAACTATAAGGGTTCCGTTTTTGCCATTTTGGCTACGGAACCCTAAAAAGATGTATAGAGCAAGCAAATCTGTAAAATCATGTAACAGCCATAAGGCACCTTTTCTTTACATAAAATAAATTTTAATTTTGAAAGTAGATCACGAAAAAGAACTGATCATATTTGTGGCAATGTAGTATTAAAATAAGGGTTATCATTAATGAAAAGGTTTTCCAGAACTAAAAGAAGAATAGTTTTATTTTATACTCACATGTTGTATGTCTGTTTCCATAAGGTACCTTTTCAAAAATGTATGACACAAAGACTATTAATGTGATGTAACTTTAAGTGGCCTAAAAAGTTAAAAATTCATGTCTGATAATGAAATTAATGGCTATATTTGATTGTAACGAAAGGATTTTGTTTATCTATGCGAAAATAATTATGTTAATTGTTACATTAGAATTAAATTCTGTCATTTTTGTGATTTTGCATGAAAATATTCAAAAATATATTATTTTGATTTCTAATTTTTGCTTTTTTTCTTTATTTTCTTTAGGAATTGGTTTCTAATACAGACGTTTAAAAATCATGAAGCAAAACATGACTTCCTTGAAATAAGTCAGCGATCATATTAATTGTTCTATATACAAGTTTTGATTTGCAATTATAGGTAGAACTTGTAATATATATTTTGATGGACAGAAGCCCAATAAATCATACTTCGTAATCCACTATGTAACTTAAATCGGCAACATAGTTTTTGAGGTAACTAAACTTAAAAAAAAAAAAAAAAAAAAAAAAAAAAACATTTATTCAGTAAATAGGCCGCAATGGGCACTTTTACACGTAATTTTTTAAACTACCAGCGCTTTCGTGAAGACCATCATTGCCAAGAAGAATGCGCCGCAAGAAACTTGGCAGAAAGTCATTTTTTCAGCATAAAATAATTACAAATAAAATACTTAAAAACCACAGTATACAATTAAATAAAAAAAATAAAAAATAATAATAATAATACAGGGATGTATGGGGTCCCTTAGTTACAAAACTAAACACTAACTATTATCTACGTTCAGTGGAAGTGTAGTCTGCTTCCACCGTCATAAATTAAAATAATAATAATAATAATTTAATTCTGAAATTTACATTTCAGGTCAAGTAACCATTAAGCTTTTGGATTCCGAAGGCAAGCTCACGTCTGCCGCCCCCAAAGTTAGAACACGAACTCATGTCATGCTCTGAAAGCAGAGCGGTCCGAGGGCATGGTATTGCTTCCGTTCCCATAAGCTCTATGGGATCGTCTTGGGAACTTCGACGTCGCGAGCCTGTGACTAGGAATTAAACTAAAAATATACAAGTTTAAAATCCATAAGCTTAACAAATTAAATAATCTGTTTCCTGGAATTGCACATTTTCCAATACATTTCTCAAAAAATGATAATATCTTCGTAACTATAATACTTAGGACAATGATCTTTTTTGATATCGATAGCTTAACAATCGCAGATTATTAGAATGCCCGTAACTCCATACCGACCACAAGGTACCTTTCACCGCGGAACTACACATATTTTTATTTAATTTTATTTCAAGAATACCTAATAGATAACAGCTGTAAATACCTCGATTGAGTAAAGATCCTGTAATGTCACAGAACTATTAATAATGGCGTAAGTATTCAACGTTCCCAAAATTATTCTGCTGCTGATATCATCAGAATTTATGATTTTATTTTGATCGTCCATCCATCATCACCTTCTCATATTATGTTTTCTAAATTTTTTAGGGAATAGTGACAAAATACACTAGACACTGGCTAAGCTGTTCTCTGAAAGATAGTCATATTTTTTTAAACTTAACTATCTTAACTAAATTACCTAGCTATGCTTTTGAAATGTTGACTACAAAGAAATACGAGTACCTATTTAATTTTTTTAACCTTCTATAATGAAATCAGGGAAAATGTAATTTCTATTTGGAATTTACAGTCTGCAGCCGTTCTGTTAACCGAACACTGGACGTGAACAGAACTGTTTATTTTCAATCTGTTATCCTGCATAACTCGGTTCACGAAATTAACTTTTAGTCGAGTTACTTTACAATATTTTCAGTTAAAAAAATCTTTGAAGATAAAACGTGATTTCAAAATTCGGAATTCTATTTTCAGAATATAGATTAGAAGAACACAGCAGAAAAAGAAACATTGTCCTAGTATCATTGTTATACTTCACACAAAGAGAACACAAGCCTCTACCCACAGTGCTAAATCCCTTGGAAACTATAGCCATGTTTCTCTGTCGTATCTATCTGAATAATACAAAGGACTGAAAGTTTATAAAGGGTTTTTAATCTGTTTCTTTCAGGATGAAGGTCTCGTGTAAGGGACTTTTGTAGGGCACGGAAAGAAAATGTAAAAAATCCTAAAAATGTTCTCTTTCTTGTTTCACTGACTAGAAAATGCATTTCAATGCTTTGTGGCTCACATTTTCCGCAGGTCGCTGAAGTATTAGATTACAACAAGGCATAAATATATATACAGCCAAAGCGTCAAATACATGTACACATTCGAGCTTATGGTTCATAGCATAAATATGTATAGATATTTTTGATGACGTGTAACGTACATTATATTTATGACCTTGACAGCACTCTAGTTGGTAATTTTAGATTTTTATTGTGTAGGTACGAGTACTTCTCATAAAAAGAACTGAATTTGATTAATGGAATTATTAACCAGGCATTTTAAAGCCACGGTTTCCTTGATAATGGCTCTTTGTTATTGTAATCGCTGCAGGGCCGTATATAATGTACACACCTAAACATCGCCAATAATTCATGTGTAGTATAAATTATGCGAGCACAATCTTGGTAGGGGGAGTAGCAATTAAGTCGGGAACCTGTGTTATTTACTGACTCATATAAATGAACGTACTATAGAGGATTATTAACGGTGTAATGGCGTAACAAAAACTGATCAATGCGGCACACGGTTGGTAATAACTTCAGTCGCTTCAACATGCTTCAACCGACGCTAATTGACTAGGAAAGCACAACTTACATAATATACGTTTAATATAACGCGAGCAATCCGTCGACGAGTTTTTGCGTAGGTATAGGGAAAAAACGACTAAGAATTAATTACGAGAGCCCGTTTTCCCTGACCATAATCGTGTATAACGGACGCTACTTACAAATTAATAAGCATGTTCGGTTCGGTTCTTGAGGAGATAAGATGAGGTTAAAGTGATGGTTATATCATCTAAAATCGATTATAAGTTCAATCCAATCGTTGGTGAGTTGGTTAAAAATATATATGTTTTCCATTTTTTTACCGATCTTGCTACAAAAAAAAACTAATCCTACTATATTATACATGGGAAAGTTTGTGACTGTGTGTGTGTGTGTGTGTGTGTGTGTGTGTGTGTGTGTGTGTGTTACTCCTTCATGCTAAAACGGCTGGACAGTAGATGAAATTTGGTAAGTATTTAGGTAGTTGGACATCTGGAATAACACATGGCTACTTTTAATCCAGATATTCCAACGGGATAGGGACAAAATCTTGAAATAACAAAGTCATGAAATTTGGCACGGTTGTTTTTAATGCAACGTCAATGAAAACCATGTCATTTTCGGGAATTCTTGTTTGTTACATCTTCACGCCAACATGACTGCATGGATTTCGAGTAAATTTGGAATGTAGATAGCTGGACATCTGGAATAACGCATCTAGACTACTTTTTTATCCCTATATTCCCACGGGATAAGGATAAAATCTCGAAATCTCATCTGGTGTATTTGGCACTGTTGTTTATAATTATAATGCAGCGTATTATAATGCACGACTTGGATCTTACGGGTATTTTGTAAAATCCTGGACTTTCAATTCAGCGATTTACGCGTGCGAAGCCGCGGATTAATACTCGTACTATTTTCACCTCAGAAGCTCAAACAGGCAGGTTTTGCTATTAAAAATCAGTGAGCGAAATCGCATTTTGCTCACTCCGTGAGACAAAGGAACTTCTTAATTATTATTTTTTGTCTAGACAGTGCTGGGTCTACTCACTGAATTACAAAATATTTTTTCATCACACTTGCTCGTAAACAGTGTCGTAACATGCAGGCTACCTTGGTTGCAACCCCCCAAATAAAACCCTCGACCTTAATGTGTGCCCGTACTAATTTTCATGCCATGAAGCCCAAGGTCGGTAAGTGAGTGTTACTGCATGCCGTGCTGCTGCTCCGTGCGCGCGCTGCACACGCACGCCATGCACATGCTGTGAGAGGGGGAGGGCAGCGGGGAGCTGGCGCTGCCAAGAGCGCAATCAGCGGTATCGGCAATTTTTGAAAAAAATATTAGTTTTTCTTTTACAAATATACAATTTTACTCGCAAATGTGATGAAAAACATTGTATGTCGCACGGGCGGTACTAGAATTACGAACATCGACTCATTAAAGCCCTCAGTCTTCGACTTCGGGCTTCTAATAGGCTCTAGTTCGTAATTCCTTATTTACCGCCCTTAAAACGCAATGTACTAAAACTTCACTTTGACACGAAAAAAGCGAGAGATAGGATCAAATGTGTTGATTAGAATGTTAATTTAAATTTATAATAAGTAGGTATTAAAAATATATCTATTATCTACATGAAAAAGAAATATTTCCAAAATGTCAAAATTTTCCCACTTTTTAATAAAGTATGCAACCTCGTTGCACGAATGCCGCTGCTCTTGTTTTTTTTTTTAGTAACGTTCCGTATACTGCCTACCTCTAAGGCCCAATTGCAGTAAACACATAAATCTCGAGTTAGCGTTAAGCTCAGTTTAGTAGTGTCAAATTGTATGGAACTGTCAAGCTTAAGCCTGGATTAACTACTAAATCTAGATTTATTTTTCCTACAAGACGGCCTAAGAGTTGTAATAAATGTTTGTCAAATTGAATGAATTTTGCAACTAAATCTATTTATGTGTATTTAATATAAATCCTAATAAAATCATATTTAAAGGTTTAATAACATTTATAATAATTTATAAGTTTATTGTTCAACCTTTTTAATGACCCAAAGATGAGGCTTTTTGCAGTAGGTATTAAAAAATATGACTTTTTTACAAGTAAGTAAATAGTTTTAAGTTCAAATTACAATGCATGTATGAGATTTGTATCGTACCTACTGGACACTTTTTCGTTCCGAATTCAAAACCTCGCTACTTGCCGGAGACTGCCTAAATTTGATTATTAGGTGTATCTGTTTCTTAATAATCGTATTATTTATATACTTTTTATATTGTTTGTTTTGTAAATGGGTAAGTATATGTGATTTTATTCTAACCTATGTTCTCGCTGCTGAGGTGAAAAGTTGTATGTGTCACACGAGACCAAAATTTTTTTGCATCTCGTGTTTGAATCCCTCACTGCTCTCAGGTTTCTAACCTAGAATCACTCGCTACGCTCGTGATTCAGTTACAAAATCCTTCGCTTACTCGGGATTCAAATTCAACACTCGCACCAAAAAACAACTTTGCTCTCTTGTTGCACAAATAACTATTCATGAAAAAAAATGACTTTTATTTACCTACTAGTTCGGTGCAGGTCGACACATAAAAGGGATCGCGTAAACTGTTGCGCTCTCGATGTCCTAAGTATTATATTATCAGCTATTTATGTTTCAAAATATTTCAAATATTGATTGAGACTTTGCGAAGCATCATATCAAAGAAAAACAAACCGTTTTCCTTGCTCCTCCTGCCGCTATAATACATACATACGTAAAACAGCTACAGGTCGATTCACAAGAGCTGGCATGAATCAATAGAATGAGTAAATTATAATGTCTACGTGTGCATCACAAAATGCCTACAGACTGATATAATAAATGTTTATCGTGTTATAACAATTATTATGTAACTACCTATTCGTTTACAAAGTAAAGAGGTCCCTGTGTAAGAACAGCACTCACACAATGATAAGTGATATTGCTCTTGTTCAATTTATTCATCCCAGCTCTTGTGACCTATGTAATATTGTGTCGTACCTAGAGAAGTGCCTCTTGCACGTGTGGTAGCGGCAGAGCAGTTTAAAGACTTGTAGTTCATTAGCTATGTTGCAGCCTCTCGAGTACCTACCTACTATGATTGACATCTCGCTGCTTTAGTACATTGTGTCTTAAGGGCGGTAAATAAGGAATTACGAACGTGAGTATATTAGAAGCCCGAAGTCGAAGACTGAGGGCTTTAATGAGTCGATGCTCGTAATTCTAGTACCGCCCGTGCCACATACAATGTTTTTCATCAAACTTTATATTAGTAAAAGAAAAATATAATTCTTCCATATATTGGCGATACCTTAGGCTGCGCTCTTGGCAGTGCCGCCCTACGCCTCCCCCTCCCTCAGCATGCGCCGCAACGTGCGTGTGCATGTGGTCTTGCAGCAGCACGCGCATGGCGCATCAGTATCGGTACGGGCACGGACTCATTTACCGACCTTGGGCTTCATGACAAGAAAATTAGTACGGGCAATGACTCATTTACCGATCACGGGTTTCATGACAAGCACATTTAGGTCGAGGGTTTTATTTGGGGGGTTACAACCAAGGTAGCCTGCATGTTTCGACACTGTTTACGAGCAAGTGTGATGAAAAAATAAAAAGGGCCACAAATCAAAAAAAAAATAACGTACTTGGGTGGGGCTCTGAAGCGTGCCGAAGCCGCACCGTTCCCGTGTGTTACAAAAATCTCAGGATAAAATTTGTCTATGAACTAAAACCAGTGACAGTTCTGCGACCATACACCACACCACACATGTTAATTAATAATATAGCAAAATATAATAAAGATAAATACCTATAAATTTCATTAGGTACATTATGAAGCATATTTCTACATATTTTCTACTAATTGTCCCCAGACGTACCCAGAAGAACGCACTGGTCGGCGCGAGAGGCCGGCACCAGGGCTCTTCACGTCCATCAAACTGCCGGAAGCTGAGCCCCCAAACGGAGTGGCGCCCCTGCTAGACTTCCCGCGGGGGCGCATGAGACCAGTTACATTCCTCGGCGAGGGCCCATATGGGAGTGTAAGTATTCTTTCTGCTTTTTACTACCGAGATCATCTCACTCACCTCCTCGCGTGAAGCGTGGTAGTGTGTGGACGGAAACTTCTCTGTCCGTTAAAGTTGTGAGTTTTAAAAAATTTAGCTGTGTTAAATACTTACTTGGGACGCAAATTATTAGATAAAAAAAAATATAAAACTGTATATCTCGTTGAGTTTCCAACCGGATTCTTCTCAGCAAAGGTTTTGCCGAGCAGGTGTGGTAGATTTTTTTGACATTCATACTTAAGTGTTTATTACAGCCAAAGTTGAAAAAAGATATTTTGGACTTTGACTTTGTCAGTGCTCTCTAACGTAGACTTGCACGGATCACGGTTAACTATACGTTTTCTGAGTTAAATGCTTGCTTACCCGAGCTTAAAAATGTATAAACTCATGCGCGGCCCTAAGTCGTCTGCTTCTGCCTTTGCTTCACATTTTACTTTTTGTATCACAAACTTACTTGTGCGAGTATTTAGTAAATGATGCCAGTCGCCCTATCTCGCGTGTCATTATCTATGATTTTTTTGTTACATTAACGTTTGCCTAAACCGGTCATTCCTTCGTGTTGTCACGCAGCAGTTACGTTTAATAAAGGCAAAGATGGCGTGCTAGGTACGCTAATCTGAATAATTCAAATACAAACTGCCAAGATAATAATTTGTACTGAAATGAGCCGATGCCATACCTACCTATTCAAAAATGCAGCTACACATTCTGCTATTATACATTTTATCGTACTTGCATCAGCTGCTTTATTTAATACTAGCGCCGCGCCCCGGCTTCGCGCAGTTACAATCTAAAAAAAGGTCTCGAACCAACGACACTCCACACACATTTTTGAGCTCCATTTCCCAAAAACTACAAAAGCACGAACTTGACTGTCAGACAGCCTAAATTACTGGAGCTACATACTTGAATTTGGCAGACATAATAATTCCACGACTCATAGATTTTTCGGCGTTCCCTCGGCTTAGGGAATAAAAGAGATTTATATATTCGAATCAAAGAGGACTCCATAACATTGATTATTAGAGACTTTAAACTTGGCATACAAGCAGAAAGATGATTCTTTAGAAAACAGATCTTTCTATGTCTTATAAGTAGTTTCAGAGATAACCATACTGACCCGTCTGAATGGGCTATCTGTCCGGTATATTTCTGACTTTGACTGACCAGATCGCTAAGAGTCAAAAGTTTACCCCCGTACCTGACAATAAACAATTTAAAAACCTCGCAGCATCATGGAATAGGTTGCGCTATTTATTTATTGAAAGGTATCAGTCGTAATAAATAAAAATATCGTCTTCTAGGGGATCGGGAAGCTCTTCGGCGTCGTCTCTCTCTGCTGGAGTTTTAAATATACTGAAAGCGGCTACAGTAGCAGCAGTGAGAGCTGAAGGAGCGTTAGTCTTAGAGTTTGTAGGCTTTATATCGTTAGCTTGACCCGGGCTGTCATTGACGGCTTTCTGGGAGACCTCAGTCAGCGACGTCATATCTTCTACGTCCACCATAGTACTGTCCATAGTGTTTGGGTCGACTTTAGCCAGAGTAGCGTGCACATCGTCAAGTCTGTTCTTATCCTCTTGTTCCTCTGTAAATGAACATAGTAAAACCTTCTTATTTTTATAAAAATTACACTACAAGAATGAGTCCACGTTCTAGCGAAGTAACGCTGTATGAGTAGAACCAAGGAGTTCTGTCATGGTGAATATCTAGGTTATACAATGTTAAGACTTGAGCTAAAAAAGCAGGATTAATAAGTGGTAAACACGTGTTTTGGTGATCTAGGAAGTGCATTTGGGTTTAAAAATAATTCTCACCGTCTTGTTCACGCTTTGACGCAAATTTGCTTTTTAAACTCGATATAAACCCATCCATTTTTATAAATTTTGTGTAAA
This sequence comes from Choristoneura fumiferana, assembly GCF_025370935.1. Lineage (NCBI taxonomy): Eukaryota > Metazoa > Arthropoda > Insecta > Lepidoptera > Tortricidae > Choristoneura > Choristoneura fumiferana. The sequence continues at coordinate 30,907,184 of NC_133472.1, forward strand.
TATAGGTATAGTTTTGAGAGGTTTGTGTAGATGTTACTTCATTTCTTTATGACAAACTGATGTCATTTTGAGTGCTAAAACCCTAAGACGCCTTTTACTCTTAGTGGAATTTTCTGCCAGTACTATTAATTCAAATACTTCAAAATACTTCAAATATTGTAAACATTCATTAAAAACTCGTATCCAATCTTTGTAAAATTCCTCGTCAGGAAATACAAAGTAAATAATGTGATTGCAGTATTATGTTAAATGAAATTAGCTTCTCTCTATGCAAAAGAAAAATGAATCAACTATTCTGTTGCAATGAGTTTATAGTACAGTCGCCATCAGATATTTCAGAGCGGCCAAAAGTGATCAAAAATATCGAAACATCAATTCTAATACCTTAATAATAGGGTTGTACCTTGCTTTGTGCATAACAACTTTTTACCTATCGAAAATAAAACTGAGACATGGATGCACACAAAAACCAGAAAAAGAGACCAGCTAACTTTATAACTTTTTACCTATTTTTGGTTTGCCTGACAGACAGACAACGCACAGAAAGACAGACAACGAACAGCCTAAACTACTGGTGCTAGAGACTTGAAATTGGGCATACATATACCTCGAGTGTTGTAGAGTTTCACTAAGGAAGGATTTTTTGAAATTCCCACGGGATAGGGAAATATCTAAACTTTTTTCGTTTCTTTGTTTGTAGTCGAATCTTTGAAACTATTTAGCCGATTTTAAAAATTCTTTTACCGTTAGTAAGCTACACTAGCCTTGATTGACATATGTTACTTTTTATCCGGGATAATGCAAAATTCTCTCGGGATAGAAATAAATTAATTCGATTTCGGAGCTGATTTAAAATAATCTTACTTATTATGTGATATGACTATCCCCAAATGACAAAGGCCACTTTTTTTCGGGAAATTACAAAATACCCATGGAATAGAAAAAACTGAATTCAATTCCTGGGCTGATTTTAAAAATTCTTTCACCAATAGAAAACTACTATTCCTCATTAGTATAGACTACTCTTCTTCGGAAAAATGCAAAATTCCCACGAGATAGAAATAAGTGAATTTAAATTCGGTCTGATTTTAAAAATTCTTTCACCAAAAGTAAGCTACAGTATTCCTGATTGACATAAGCTGCTTTTCTACGGAAGAATGCAAAATTCCTGAGGGATAGCAAAAAGTGAATCAACTTCAGGGTTGATTTCAAACATTCTTTTATCAACAACTTTCTACACTATCCCCGATTGATGTAGGCTACTTTTTCCCAGGGAAAATGCAAAATTTCCGCGGGATGGCAGTAAGTCAATTCAACTTCAGGGCTGATTTTAAAAATAATTTAAACAATAGAAAGTTGGACTATCCCTAACTTATATATTTCCGGGTAAAATGAGAAATTCACGTGGGATAGAAGTAAGTGAATAAAACTTCGTTGCTGATTTTAGAAATACTTTCACCCATAGAATACTACACTATCCTTAATTGACATAGGCTACTTTTACTCCGGAAAAATGCAAAATTCCCACGGGATGGAAATAAGCGAATTCAACTTCAGAGTTAATTTTAAACATTCTTTCACCAACAAATAATTTATTTAAATAACAGCAGTGACACGTTACACAGGTTAGGAAAAATATAATAAGAAGTGTACATACATACATACATACATAGGCATAGGCATAGGCAGGTGTAGTACAGTCAACGTCATAAATAAGTGATCATTTCTGTACCTTGTCGCTTTCAGTCGTTACACAATTTCGTATGGCTCTTCAAACATGACGTTAAAGTACAAGGTACAAAAGTGATCACTTATTTATGACGTTGACTGTACATAGGCTAATTTTTACCCCGGAAAAAAGCAGCTCCCGAGGGAACAGCATGCGATAACCGAATTCCACGCGGGCGCAGCCGCGGGCAATAGCTAGTTTTAGATAAACTGATATTACTTAACCTAATGGCTCATTTTACCCAACTTTCATTTTAGTGAAAGTCCTTTTGTATACAACTTACCTCCTTTACATAAGTTTGTTTCGCCTAATTTTAAATGATCTAATTTTCATTTTGTGTAAACTTATTTCGTATAGAGTTTGACTGACATAATTATTTTTCGTCTAACATTATAAGTCTAACATAAGTTCGGTTCTGGCGCTACGCCGGCCGCCTGCTGCCGCGGCACGCTCGTTACGCTCGCTCGGCTCGCGCGCTGTTATGATCGCAGTTCTAATCTTGGTATAAACCTTAAGTAATGATTACTTAAAATAAGAGTCGACAAAGTGAGTTTTAAATAAAATAATATTCGACAAAACAAGTTATGAAAAATGTTTTTTTTTCCTTCTGATATTTTAACGAGGCTTTAGCACACCAAATGTGACTATGTCAGCCTCATGGGGAGCCTCAGATATATACACCACTCTACAGACAGATATTACACTCTCCCTTGCACTGAAACCACGTCTCTGGATGTAAAGGCCCGTCCAAAAATGAAATTTCGACAAAATAATAATTATGTAGTAGTATGAAAAATTCAATTATACAAATTGACTTTAGACAACAATTAATTATAGTAAAAGTTGTCACACAAACCGAAATTATGCCAAATTTTTTTAGACATGTCAAGGGAATACCTAATAAATTAATAGAGTGCATGTTCCGATATTTTTGACCACCTTAGCCGCTCCGAAATATCTGATGGCGACTGTATATAACATACATACCATAGGTACTAAATATGTGTACTTTAAGGTAGATGTTAGACATCGGTTACACGATAATTCTTGCTTCAGTTCAGTCCATCATTCTGGTACGAATGACGAGAGAAATTGTGTAGGAAACCTTCTCGGACTGACGGACTGATGGTCCGGCCCTTGTCCTTGTCCGGGCTGATCAAAACTACCTACATACATGTGAATTGAAAATGAAAAGTCAATAATATTCGTCAATCCATTTTGAATGATAGAAAACCAGAACGATGGACTGAACTGACGCCAGAACGAGCGTGTAGCTGATGTCTATAGTCAGCGTTTCGTAATTTCAAGTATTAAGTAGTATGGGAACAAATGACCACCAAAAATAATTTAGAAAATCTCTATGTATATACCTATGCTTTCTGTACTGCTTACTTTATGTATTGGTGCGCAATAAAAAGTTATTGTATTGTATTGTAGAACACCAAAATTTACTAACGAATAAATTTACCACCAAAAAGCCAAATGAGCACCAAAAAATAATGTCTAAAATGATAAGAATACCAACTATTTAACCATTCCGTTTCTTGCGTTAGAAGGCGTTAAATTCTATTTTGATAGATTAACTATTCAATATGGCAATAATCTCTTTGAAAAATGTTATTCCTTATTTATCACTTTCGTACTATTTGGTCACGTATACTCCGTTATATTGGGTTGTATTGCACAGCATAGGTAAAGAATTTTCTGACATGAGAACCAAGCTGATTTACTGTTGTCCCCTGCACCATTCATCAAAATTAATTGACATTTATAATCAATCATGAACTAATACTAATCGTTCCGAGCAGAGCACGGCTTTTCTCATTAATCGGGAGCCGTTAGAGTAATCTCGGGCCAGCTGTGACGACCGTCAATCTACACTCGATACTTAAATTAACATAAAACATCATACTACACTACTACATATTATTGTATTGTATTGTATTCTCTTTATTGAACATTAAAGCACATGAAATTAACAAATAAAATAATAATAAGAAGTACAAAGGCGAACTTATCCCTTACAGGGATCTCTTCCAGTTAACCTTTGAACGATTGACAGGATATCAGATAACCGAAACTACAATCGGGAACTAGATGGCAAACGAGCAAGTGGGTCTCCTGATGGTAAGAGATCACCACCGCCCAATCGACACCTGCAACACCAGGGGGATTACAGATGCGTTGCCGACCTAGAGGCCTAAGATGGGTTACCTCAAGTGCCAGTAATTTCACCGGCTGTCTTACTCTCCACGCCGAAACACAATAGGGCAAGCACTGTTGCTACACGGCAGGATTAGCGAGCAAGATGGTGGTAGCAATCCGGGCGGACCTTGCACAAGGTCCTACCACCTGCACCTGCAACAATATGTATATATCAACCGTAAACCGCCATTTTACATCTACAATCATAAACTATTTATATATCTATGTATAGCCTTAACACAATTATCTACTTTAAGGAATTGGATAACTATTTGTACATGCTTGATGAAAAAACAACAGTGGCACGCGCCGCTGTTTGCCGAGCATTCCTGCTGTAACTGCGGCCATTGTATTGTGCCTGCGGCCGGCGTCAAATACCGCTGTCCCGCGCTTTACGTGTACGTTACATGGACTAAATTAATAAACCCATGGATTTAATTTGTAATAAACCAGTATTCCATACTAGGGATTTTCCCACGATTTTGTCTGCCGAGAATTCGTTTATCGCTATACCGGGACAGAGTTACTTTCGCGTTATCATTTTATTAGTAAGGAGTGTGACTCCCGAGCTACTGTTTGTAATATGATATATTATTTATTTCTATGCTATTATCACCAAGATACATGGTATTAATATTATGCATAAGTATCGTAAGAGAAGATTGCATTTGTATGATGCTTTTTCAGTTTTTTTAGAAATAATGTACCTATAGTAGATAACACTCGTGTACCTATCACTTTGCTTTAGTATAGGGCCCGATTGCATAACAAAATACATGTTAGTAGTATTAGAGATTTTGTATTAAAATTCACTAATATTATTAACTTGTACTTTATTATGCAATTGGGCTCTGGTTGTATTTTTTTGACGCTATTATACTCTTCCGAAAGGATTTATTAGTACATTAGGTACTGTGGAGGCCGGAAAGTAGGGAAGCTGGCAACCCCACGTTTCGGCCGAGGCTCGTACTCGTATAGTGCTTTTCTCAAACATAACATGAAATAAAATTTAAAAAAAAAACAATAGACATGGGGGATAAATAACGTAACGTAACGTCACAATGACTTTTCACTGTGACTTTTTTGGAACGGGATCGCAGGTCACTGATATCAAAATGTGCTTTTCCCCATGTCTAGCTGCTGGCGGCGGGCGCGCGCCGTTCCGCAGCTCGCGTTGAAACAAAAGACGGTCGCATTCGCATTGCCGGCCAGAGCGGCCGGGAAAGCTATATGAAATCTCTTTGCAAGCCGCTAGAGTGACCGCGCGCAAGCAGCCGAGGCGTAGCGCCCGCAACGCGATACTTCCCGGCCTATTATTTGTAACAACGTCAATATTTCATGTCATGTTTGAGAAAAATAATTATTATGAACCGGATGGCATTTCGCTATTTGAAAAACCCATCGTTTAAGAACTCTTTAGTATCATAAAACAAGTCACTCACCTTGCAACTAACTTCCTTTCAACGGCAATCTCGATTGCTTTGAAGGGCTGTTGCCAGATTCACCTGAGATGCACTCTCCAATCGAAAGTACCAGGCAATCATAAGTCACCAAGAGCTCACCTTGCAACTTCTAACGGCAACCTCCATTCGGACTTATTTGAATGGCTGTTGCCAGATCTACCTGAGATGCACTTTACAATCGAAAGAACCAGGCCATCATAAGTCACCAAGAGCTCACCTTGCAACTTCATACGGCAACCTCCATTTGAAATTGTGGACTTGCTTTGGCTGGCGAGTTAAATAAAATGTCACAAGGTTTCTTAAGTAGAACTTTTCAGTTAAAAAAAACAATATCTCTGAAAAAATAATTGGAAGCCATAAATTTTCCTTTTCGTCTATCGATCTTAAATTAAATGGCGTCGTGGTGCTAGGTGAGCGACTAGGGCTCCGCCGTCACCCCTAACAGCCACCGCGACCCGTTTAATTGCTTAATATCTCACCAAAACTACATACATCCAATTCATGACACTGCTTATTCTCTTTAAATGAATCTATAGCCAAATCTTGACGTAAAATGTAATCAAGTTGAAATAACAAGAGCCACGTCTCACCAGCGTCTGAGTTTAGTTTCCAATAATTATCCACAATACCTAAACCTTAATTACCTATCGGTTTAATCATGATGTTGTTGGAGGAAGCGTCCGGCTATCTAATAGATAATCTCAACTATCAATCCATCGGGAATCTCTAATGGAGATGGGAAATCGAACGACGATATCTGTCTATTCGGATTATTGAAACCCGCCATTACGTATATCTGCACAAACGTGCCGCTCCAGTATAATTCAACAATGCAAATAACAAGCGTCGCATCGGAATCCATTTTACCAGCATTGTTGATTGTTTGTTAAATGAAGCTTATACAGTTTATCGAGTAATGATATTACAAAAGGGAAGAAAAACAATTTTATTTTTATTGGAATCAATTGTTTTAATTACGGTGGCGGTAATTTAAAAAGGGCCCAATACAAGTCAAACTAAAGTAGGTGTATTTAGCAAGATTCTACCAAAATACTAAGGTATTTCACAAAATTAGAAACCAGACATTTGTTTAAAAATATTTTTCCTGTTTCGTATAAAATGGTAAAGGAACCGGAAAAGTTTTAAGAATAAAAAAAAACACAAAGTTATAAAACCGCGTATAAAAACAACACCTTTCTAAAAGGTAAGAGAATACTTAGGTTTATGTAGATATTTTACAACAACGTTTAAACAATTATGATTGAAAAATCGTATTATTCCGTACACACGTATATCTAGTGCCATCCACGAAGACGCGTGATTTTGTAAAAATTAGACATTAATGACATTGTAATAAGAACCACGGCACGCGTCATCGTGAATGACTCTACCTTCGTGCACCAACTGCTCTATTTTAAAAATCTTTTCACCTCACTAGCTCGAAAAAGCTTTCTTTATCCTCCGAAATCTGCGTGGAAAGTCGCTTTTTATCCTCTTGGCGGGAAAGAGTTTTTGAAATTCGAACGTTATCGTGAACGGGCGCCCCCTTGAAAATACATATCGACCGCTTACTTCCACAACCTCGTATCTCGCCGCATAAAATTGCTTTACAATCCATCTTTATGTTAAGTACGATAGTATTGATTTGTTAGTTTGTTGTGTACAATTCGGGTAGATACGAGGTTGAGGAAGTAAGCGTTGAATATTGACGTGTTCACAAAGAAAGTTCATCATACATTGTTGAAGTAATATTTAAATCTGTTAATTAATCTGTTATTTAAATCTTATTACTAAACATTTATTTCTAGTAATGTTAGTTTTTTCATTATTTAGTTAGTATTTTCATTCTTGTTATTATTGTTGTTATTTATTAATACCAAAAAAAATTATAACATTTATTTACATATTGTTCTATTACATAAGTGTTTTCGTCTTTATTCACAAAAAATAACGACAAATAGGTAGATAGATATGTGGTCAAATTCAGAACGCACCTACCGGAGGGAATAAAGTTCACACTGTCAATATTACCAATTCTAGTAATAATTATTTTAATTTTTAGTAGGTTTAGCTACTTGCATAATTAAATGTAAAAAGTACTGTTTAACTTATTTATCAACGTCTAACCCAAACCCTGGATCTAGAAACCTGAACTTTTACTTGGATTTCGAAATACCCTCGTTTTATGGAGACAAGAACGTGGATGTATTTTGAGATATTTCCATGGGGTGAGACTTCTGCGATTTAGAAAAAACCACTGGCATAAGCTAGCTGGTATAACCTGCAACTGATTTATAATATTGTTCAATTTATTTTATTCCACTTACCTATTATTTTTCTCGCTGTCGTGAGGTGAAAAATTGTGTAGAACAGCCGAGCGGGCTATAAAGTTGTTTAGCATCTCGTGCCTTTGAAACCCTCGACTACGCTCAGGATTCTTCTTTTGAATTTCCTAGAATCCTTCGCTCGCTTGGCTTTCAATATAAACACTCGTGCCAAACAGTTACTTTCCAGTTTCCAGCCTTGCATAACAAATAACTATTGTTATGATTCTTAAAAACGATAAATGAAGAGTAAGTACTTCTTCTTTTCTGAAGCTGTTCCCTTATAGACGACAAGCAACCCGCCCCGGCTTCGCACGGCCAAAATAAAAATAACCGGCCAAGTGCGAGTCGGACTTCCGTACCTATACAACATTAGACATTAGCAAAAATTTACAAAAACACCACTTATTTTTAAAGTGAATTAAAATACATATTTGTGAATATTTCAAGCAACTACCTGTTGCCGTAAAGAGCACCCCTTAAATATGTATTTTATTCTGTTTTTAGTATTTGTTGTTATAGCGGCAACAGAAATACATCATCTGTGAAAATTTAAACTGTCTAGCTATCACGGTTCATGAGATGCAGCCTAGTGACAAACATTCAGACAGGCTGTGGAGTCTTAATAATAGGGTCCGGTTTTTATTACCCTTTCGGAACAGAACTCTAAAAAGGTCTCTAATCGAGGGCACTTCACACACATTTTGCAGCGCCATTTCCCAAAAACAACACCCGACCGGCGAGAAGACGGGCGCGTCAACGTAAGGTAGTTAAATGCATTTTTGGTTATTGATATTTTTCATCATTCCAGCCTATATACCTACCTACGTCCCACTGCTGGGCACAGGCCTCCTCTCAGAATGAGAGGGCTAGGGCCGTAGTTCCCACGTGGGCCCAGTGCGGATTGGGAACTTCACACACACCATTGAATTTCTTTGCAGGTTGTGCAGGTTTCCTCACGATGTTTTCTTTCACCGTAAAGCTCGTGGTAAATTTCAAATGTGATTCTGCACATGAATTTCGAAAAACTCATTCATGGCAACTTTTTTACACTAATTCACATTATTGAAGTTTTAGTACGGAACCCTAATTTTTTCTGGTAATAAATATTATAGCCTATGGCACTTTGGAATAAGTTAGCATTCTAATAGTGAAAGAGTTGTTAAAATCGGTCCAGTAGTTTTTGAGTTAATTCGTAACAAACATCCTAAAATCCAAATCTTTCCTCTTTTTAATATTAGTATAGAGTTTAGATGAAGTGAAGCGAGCTCTTACTCGTAGAGCATGATTTTCAGGAAAATCCCCGGATGGAATCGGTAAGAAGGCTCGATTCTTGGAAAAAGTATTTATTACACACTAAAGTAAGATTTTCATCGGTTTTCTGCAAAAAAGTAAAATTTCCAAGCTAATGCTGCTTTCAAAGATAAGATTATAATATTACTCCATAAAAAAAGAGACAAGATAAAATCATCCAATTAGTTTGACCAGTTATTAAAAATCTTTTTTTTTTGTCTCATATTAATAAATGAACATCAATCTCTAAAGCAAGACGGTTTCCGCCCCAGTTTTTCTACCAATGACATCTTCACATACTGATTGAAAATCATTATAGAAAAGTACTACCAACATTAATATATTTAGCCTTCGTTGATTACTCCAAAGCTTACACAGTACCACGCAATCCACCATAATTTGAAACTCTCCATCTCCAACGCACCTACGTATATTAATGTGATTAGTTCCATATTTGTGACAATAGGTTGTAGGTACAGTAAAACTACAATCATCTGGAATATAATTTAAAAATTAAAAGAGGGTAAAACAGCGATACCCAATTTATTCTAAGCTCTTCACGAGCACATTGGAACAATTGTTTAGAAACCTTTCGGTCTTGTGGGAGTACCATCATCAGTCAAGTACATATGTATAATATTTTTCACCTATGATGAGTTCTGTGACGTTTCCAGTTTGAAAGTTTTAGAGATGTACCTTTTATTTAGTGAGCTATCGATTTTTCTACGAGTTATTACTGCCTATTATTGGAGAAGTTCATTATATTTGAAAAAAATAATATTTTTCCAGTTTTCCGCCCACCGGGCCACCGTTTTCTCGTTCTCGCTCAAAATAATCCCTCAAACGAATTACAAACTCCCGACTCTAGGAGTTCAAAATAGTCTTTTTAGACCGTTTCGGCATTTTGCCAAAAAACAACAACAAACCTAACGAGAAACATTAACAAGTCAACAACAATAATAACAGAAATAAACAATAACAAAATACAATGCAAAGAAAATGCAATGGAAACTCAACTCGTATACAAGGCAGACGCACTCGTACTGACAGTGATACTGACAAGCACTGGTCACAAGAGGCACAAGATGGCTGCGGCCGCGTTCCAAATAGCCGCGTTTACAAAATTTTGCAAGTTTTGTTTAAAAATTTTAAATATGTAAGTGTTCATTGTTATTGAATAATGCACCGCGGAAATTGCCGATAATGTTGTGTCACGTCACTACTCTGTTCCGTTTCACACATTGCGTCATTTAGAAAAATAAATATTTTTGTATCGTATTCGATGGAGACTATTTAATGGACACTGATATTGCTATATATTTTAAAATGTACAGTTTTAAATTTTTATGATTATTTTGCTTCAAACTAGAAATTATTTTTAAAAAATATTTTGTGAACACAGTATGCGTAATTCGGAAAATTTTCAAATGTCACAGAACTCATCATAGGTGAAAAATACAATAGTCTAGCACCCTAAAGTTGATCATTATTTGTATGTCACTATTAGTCACAAAACAATGTCTATAAGACGTGCCTGTCAACTTGAAAGTTTGACTTGAACAAAATTCATCTGATAAGAGACAGATTAAAAATTTACCCCCTTATTCATAAAACTTAACAAGCCTATGTTAACTAACAAATGCTTTGTCCCTTTCTAACAAATACAAATGTCGAAGTGACAGATAAGGACAAACGAATTTTAGCGGCATTGTAACTAAAATAGGTTTGATTGTCGTTAATGAATAAGGGGGTTAGAGACCACCATCACCAGACTGAGACATTAGACAGACTCAAAACCGCGATGAATGGAGAAAATGGGGGAGGCTTTTTCCCAGTACTGGGCCACTATTCCAGGCTAAAAAAAATGTATTATTATTTTATTCCATAAAATTTTGAAAATTCACATTGGCTCTTTTTTGTCTAGCTAATATTCCAGCCTGTAGGTGGTACTGGCGGTAGAGGTACTCCTTGGTCATGGCCTGCGCCGAGAACATGGCACGGCTGCGCTGCAGCAGCTCGCTGCGCGGGCGCCACGCGCTGCTTAGTTGTACTGACCGCAAGCACCGCTTGTGGCACGCGCTAATTGACAGCCTTATAATCGAAGTTATCACAGTAAAGCACAGACATAATATTAACATCCAAAATCCAACGCAATGTAACAGAGACTCTTTTTCAATTATTTCTGTAATTTCGGAATATAATTCATTGCAGAACGTATAAAGTAGCAAAACACTCGACGCTACCCAGGCTGATCTCATGTAAACTTTAGGCCTAATCCCTTGCATAAAATGAACGTCTTCGCAAAATGTACCCAATCCATACCATAATACGAACACAAAGCACTCCATTAAAACAATAAAAACAGATATTAACTGATTAAATCTTCTAAATGAGCCCGTTTGCATGATTCGCGCAGTGCTACTAAAAAACAGTAATGTTGAACAAAATAAACCAGCAACACCGAAAAAAGATAGTAAGCCTGGATATTTGGCCACCCTATAATATTTTGCAGCAAAAGTTTCTAAAAGATTGAAAAATATCAGTGCGACTGTTCGCAGTCCAAAGCATGCTTGGCAACTATATACTAGTATTATCCATAATGAATTGGCGCTGTATTCTTGCAACATTCTTGGAACTCTTTCATATAAAAGAGACATATGAGCAGTAGTTAGAATATACTCCGGGGAACAGGAATACCGATACGCATATGGACAGGACATCATGGCCGTAGTGCAAACAGTGAGCAGCGTGAAGGCGGCGCCCACGGCCACGCTGACGGCGGCATTGGCGTAGCAGGGCGCGCGAAACGAGCAGCTCGCGCCCAGGTTCACTGCCAGGCCCGACCCCAGACCGAGGGAAAATATCACCTGATTCACCATTCTGGTGAAATCAAAGTCTTTGGTAAACTTAGTCCAGTCTGCGTCAAAAGCTTCCTCAAATTTCTTCACGATTCCTTTTTGCAGCAATGTTCCCATCATTAGTATTAAGAAGCCAAGTATAGGATACAGTGAAAATACTGCTAGAAACCACTTCATAGATTTCTTGCGCTTAAAACAGCTCAAGTATAGCACAATACAGGCTAGTGCCGACGGCAAGGCCACTTGCCACGATACATGGTGACCATTCGTGTAATCAATTTTCATAATAACATATCTATAATACTGATACTCGGGAAATGTGGCGTAAAGTGTTTCACACGATTTCTTTGCTTCCTCAGGATATGGTAGTTTCAAGCAATTCTGATTGACTGTATAGTTACGTATAAAAATGTCACAATTTTTCGTAGCCCACTTTCCACACGTATAATATGGCACAGGATTTTCAAAACTAACTAAAAAATAATGAAGACAAAATGAAACGTTTATATAATTATGTAATAATATGATAACTTGCCAAAATATTACAAAATAGCCAAAGTGCGATAGAAATGGACGTACTGTCCACATGTTGAGAGAGTTCAGTCCCGTGAACTGACCGATTATTAATTCCATGTATAGAAGAGGAATCCCCAATAATATGTACAAAGTCACAAACACTAACACATAACCAAATGTACCATGATGTACTGCTGAGTTCGGTACAGTAGTGGATACCGGTAATCCTATTGTCTGAATAATCAAAAACATTAAATAGACTGATCTTTTTCCCCAACTCCCTTCGTCATTTTTGCTGGCTTCCATCTTTGCACTACGGTAAATAATAAATTAAACAGACTAGCGCTCCTGTCTATCTCGCGGCCGTGTTGTTTTGTTTGTGACGTTCATGACCACACTTTCTTTAGGCATTTTATGATAATGGTTAACCTTTAATGAACAAACTCTTTATCTATCTAATGTCTATCCCCCTTATTCATAAAACTTAACAAGCCTATGTTAACTAACAAATGCTTTGTCCCTTTTTAACAAATACAAATGTCGAAGTGACAGATAAGGACCAACGAATTTTAGCGGCATTTTAACTAAAATAGGTTTGATTGTCGTTTATGAATAAGGGGGTATGTCTATACATATAATAAACCTGTAACAAGTCGATGTTTGTACACTGAAAATATTTGAGAAAAATTGTTACTAGCTTGAGCAATATAGATGTGAAACTTGGTGATAATGATCAGATTTTTCAGTTGATTTTTTAGCCGTAGTTTGAAGGGATTTTCCGATAATTCCACGAAAACGGCCAATGCGGGACATTAACCTCATTCCTATAGAGTAATGTGTAAATATAAAAATCTACGCAGACGAAGTCACGGGCAAAACCTAGTAATAGATAGGTACGTATGGTATGAGTGTCTCAAAGGCTGATAATGAATAGTTGCTTACATTACTTTTTCTACGAGCTCAAACATAAACAATTAATAAATAATGAATACTACATAACGGACAATAAATACCTAATGTTTTCGATTTTCAAGGCAGTATTTCATTATTTAATAATTGTTTATGTAAACATATTTCAATTAATCTATAAAGTCAAAGTAATTAAGTATTGAAATAAAATAGAATGGCTGTTGGCCAGTAGATAATAAACCGGTGAACTTTTTTTTATTTTTTTTCCGCAATTTGCAGTGTGAAATAGTACATTGTGTTTTAAGGGCGGTAAACAAGGAATTACGAACGAGAGTCTATTAGAAGCCCGAAGTCGAAGACTGAGGGCTTTAATGAGTCGATGTTCGTATTTCTAGTACCGCCCGTGCGACATACAATGTTTTTCATCACATTTGCGAGTAAAATTGTATATTTGTAAAAAAAACTAATATTTTTTCAAAAATTGCCGATACCGCTGACTATGCTCTTGGCAGCGCCAGCCTCCGCGCCGCCCTACCCCAGCCTGACTGCCGACAAGCGCGCGCCGAGCTGCTGCACGCCATGCAGTATCACACTCATTTACCGACCTTGGGCTTCATGACAAGAAAATTAGTACGGGCACTGACTCATTTACCGACCACGGGTTTCATGACAAGCACATTAAGGTCGAGGGTTTTATTTGGGGGGTTGCAACCAAGGTAGCCTGCATGTTACGACACTGTTTACGAGCAAGTGTGATGAAAAAGAACATTGTGAAACTGTGTAAAACGTATTTCACAATGAAATGTTAAAGTTGCGATCACACAATACACCTCATTAGACTACCGATAGCGATATCGTTAGTAGCACCGTAGCACATTATACAACGCGAGTAGAAAAATAGTTAAACAACTTACGTTACTGCTATAATCGTATTTAGTAAGCTTTGGAAGGACTGTGAACATTTGAATGTTGGATACAATACGTAACGGGGCAAGAGCTGAGGGCAAGCGCAGCGTCGCCGCGGCTGCCCAGGCGGCCCTGAACTCCGTCGGTTCACAAAAATGCTCATAAAAATTGATTACTGACCGTAGCAAGAAAATGCAATCTGCTCATTCCAGCATTTAGGGGGGCTCTCCGAGTTCACGACTTCACCCACGCCCCCTCACCTGCTTCACACCCCTCAACCAACGCTTTAATAGCTTGCGGCCCTTATTTTATTTTTTCACTATGTAATTTCGGCGCTGCGCTCTTTGAATTGAGAGCTTAATTGAAAACTAAATTGAAAACTTAATTAGATGGTAACTAAATTAAACATTTCTCATTATATTATTATAGGTACAAGTTGTCGACTCGGATTGACTAATTTTTTACGCTTTTTAATTTGATGTGCATTTCGTTCGAGTCTACCGTAGACCGGTACGAAACTATTAATATAGATAGTGTGACTTGCTTAAATAATGATTTTGAAGTATTGGCTACTTTGGCTAGCTGCAAATAACATCGAAGCCTTGTAAAAAGAGTGCCTACTTAAATACCCGTAGGTACCTATATCATATTTAGCATCAACTTACTTCATGTTTCTAACTAGGTAATATACCAACAATTTATATCAACGTGTGTATACTTTCGCATACAAAAATCTGTTTGGAAACGGGTAGAAATCAACATAATATAACTGCAACTACAAACAACAGATTTTCTTTAATTAATGAAGGTTCATTGCAAACGAGTAAATATAACAGCACATCACGATTACTCCAGAATTTATTTGCTAACAAGTTTTACGAGCTCCAATGCTCGCGAAAGGAAAAAGAAGAACGATAGAGCACTCCAGTTTTCCATTAAAATGGAAGGATAGTATTCAATTATAATTAAAACGCGTACTTCGTCCCTTAAAGTTGAGAGGAGAAATTTTTAATGTTCAAACTGACTCTTTTGCGAGTATTATTCCGATATTGTTTAGCTAATTTATTTCGTTTACCCAAATAACGTAAATATTAGGGCCTAATACAGTTCATTAATAATTATTTGCCATCTCGATGGAAAAAAATGAATTTATTCGTTAAACCTGGGTCAAGCTCGATAGTTCTAAGTATACATTTAAGTTTTACTGAAACAAGTTAAAACTAAATTGATGTTTCTCCCAGCTAGTGGCCTTAAGTAGTTAAATAATTAATATAATAGGTAAGGTACTGTTAAAACCTCACATTACCGAAGAAATGAAATTTCTAAATTCTAAAAAAACAGCATTTAGAAATAAATTAGAAGTGTAAGAATCTAGTTAGTAGATAATAAGTAGTAGTAAGTGATGATTATTCCAAACCAAATGTAAAGTCATAACTTACTCGTAATAGTAGGGTAAAGAAGCAACATTATGCACGAAATTGGTTTGACTCTACCGCCTACCTAAGCGCCCTGAGCTTACTCTAAAAACTGTGACAATAACGTAACAAAAAAGCGAGCAAGATAACTAAGTTTGTGCCAAGCAAACCGAAAGGAACAGGACTAAAGCCGTTGAAAATCGGAACAAAAATGACTCGCTATGTTTCCTTGTTAATCTTATTAACTTCGCTCCATCCGGTGCATGGCTAACTGGCGCTGCGCCGAATAGCGCTCGTAGGCAGGTAAGGAAATGTACAAACATCAAGACTATACGTATGTACTCCTGAGTTTTATGCAGGTTTTGGAACATCTTCATAAAAAAACTTATCTAATGAACTTCATAAAGCTATTTATATACTTACATCATATAGCTTACGCTGTGCTTACTCTAAGCAGAATCAGTGGTTTACGTCAACTATACTTTCTTAAAACGTCGGCAACAGACCAATGACTTTCCTTGAGTAATTGATATACTCATGGGCGGTGGTGATAATTTCCCATTAGATGACCCGAATGTCTCTCGATAATAGCACTATTTTTAATTCCCAAGCTACTTCGTCCACTTGTTCGTATACCACTGTAACTATTTCATACAAAATCGACGAATATAACAGCCCATTCATTTCGAAAACTCCGCTACAATGACTTTCAAATAAGACAACCTGTATTATTACAAAACCGGGTAATAGGAGATAGGTAAAAACATACATAGGTCACACAAGTAAAAAAACCTTTGAAATTCAAGGTACTCAGTTGCGTGTAGCAACCATTAGGTAGGTACTTTTACTTCCTCTGGAAATCCTTATTCGCGCACATTGACAACCTACCCTTTCTTTTTTGTAGTTCGTTGTTTGCCGGAGAGCGCGTTTGTTCTGCAAGAAGTACACAGAACTGCGGGACACCTGAACAAACAATATACTTTAATTCCATTAGTTAGAGGTTCACTTCTTTTGTTCGCATTTTTGTAAAGTGGTTTACTTATACGAGTAGTTGTTTACGTCGTGAACTGCAAGAAACGGAAGAAGAGGAACCTCTAACGTATTTTCCTTAAAACAAACCTTAATGATAACACACACGAACTAGTTTAAGTACTAAGTAGATACACTTTTATGTAGCAAAAGGGAGTTTTTTCTCAAGGCCTGTAAATCCGCTAGGCGCGAAGCCATTTTCTCCGCTCGGTAAACTTAGAAACTGGGCCAAAGCAGGCTTTTGCGAAATATACAGGACATTCTCTACCCTCCCTCTCTATATTACATCAACTATTTCTGTGGAAAGTTCTCACGTAGGTACCACGAAATAAAAATGATAATTCCTTTAAGTACTTTTTAACCCCTTTTAATATTATGCTCCTACGCACAATCTGCATACGTTCCTAGCAAAGAGACGAAACTCTCTTGCTTGTGCTCTTAGTGGAGTAATTGCTTTTGAATGTTAGAATTGAGTACCTACTAGGTACTGTAACGAGAAACACAGAAAAAAAAAACAGAAAAATATACATACTCACTGGGGCTGGGAAACGAACCCAGCCTCTTGCATTTCGTGATACGCCCACGTCGGCCAATACACTATCTCGAGTGTTTGGCATACTTGCTGAAATTTCCTACCTAGATCTAGATTGGATTACTTTTAAACACAGCAAATGTTACCGAAAACAAAAATAATAATAATAAAATTAGACCTAAATCAGAAAACATTTTTAAAACATAAAATCTTAGCTTTCTTGGGGCATTTTCATTCCCAGTCTACCAGATTCGAACGTGCATGTACCGTCGGATGCAGAATTACATTTGCATATCCATTTTTGGCATTCAATCGCCGAATCCGAATCGCCGAATTGGTTGCATAGGATTGACGACGATTAAAAAATCCAGCCGGTTTAGTTTCCTGCGCCAGAAAGTAATATTTACGAACAAATAACAATATTCTAACAATTATCTACCCTCAAAAGTATATCATGGACAATAAAATTAAATTAATAAAATAGAATGGCTGTTGGCCATTAGATAATACATATATACCGGTGTTTTTTTTATTATTTGAATTCCCGCTATTTGCAGTGCGAAAATAGTTATTTATGATACAGGTGCGGAGAGTAGGCAATTCTTAAACTCGTGCCGACTCAAAACACTCGCTTCGCTCGTGTTGTAAGCCGGGGTTATATTAGAGCCACGCCGCGTGTCGCAACGCGTGGGAGTGCAATCGGTTACATACATTTCGTATGAACATGCTTACATTAGCACAGCCCCGCGTGTCGCCGAGCGAGCTGACGCCACGCAGACCGCTCGATTCCGATCGGCGTGGGCTAGGTGGTAGGGGAAGTGACGCGTTGGCTCGCTCCGCGCTATTATAATCACCACGTGGCTACGCGCAATTATACAAATTAATCAGCACGCGCGGCGACACGATACTGTAGTATAATCACAGCTCGTTGAGTCAGGCAGCGTTGCGACACGCGGCGTGGCTCTAATATAACCCCGGCTTTAAGTTCTCCGCCACTCGTTGAGAATTTCCTACTTTCGACACGTATATCATACAACGTTTTACAATGCATTAAGCGAGGAAAAAAATCGAGGCAGTGACTAACATCATTTATTTGCTATACTCCTTTTACTACAGTAGCAGGCAGTAGATATACATACCGATATGTAAACCAAACCAAAAACGTTAACGTACCTATACACTTTATTAAACCAACTTTCATAACAATCATTGACCCAGAAGATTAGAACAGCTATAGCTACTTATGATAGGTAAATGAGATTTTGTTTTAGTATTGTGATTTTTTACGATTAATTATTATTAGCCCTTGTTGCTTGACATTGTCCACAGTTATGTTGGCTAGTCCTTATTTCCTGCACGCTCCTATAATGTTAAATATCAGTGCAACCTGTGAATAAACCCGTGTAATAGTTAATTATCATTAAGTATAGTTTTTATATTATGTATCTAACCTACCAGCTATTAACAAAAAGATACCGTAAATCTGAGATTGTTTAGCTTTGGAACTGTAAATAATTCAAAATTGGTTCACTAATTCGAATGGATAAAAGCAAAAAAATATATAAAATTTAAAAATCAAAAAACCCGACTGCCTTGAAAACTAAAAGGAAGAAAATAAGTCTAGTGGTCTAGAACTCTATCATGAAGCTCATTTAAGGTTCAACAGTCGGGAACCATTATAAATCGTAACCAGCTCATAAAATCTTCGTAATAGGTCCCGACTGTTGAACCTTAAATGAGCTTCTTGATAGAGTTCTAGACCACTAGACTTATTTTCTTCCTTTTAGTTTTTAAGGCAGTCGGGTTTTTTGATTTTTTAATTTAAATTTTATATTTTTTATTTTATACTTTTTTGATAGGTATTTATGTAAAAACGGTAGATTAAAAGTATTATAACCTATATATTTAGAATGGGATAATTATTAGCTTTAATTCGATACCCATATTGTTACAATACAAGATATATTTTTTTTTCATTCCTCCGCCATATTTTTTTCGCAGATGCCAGCCTATGTCACTCCGACAGTTATGACGAATCCAATGATACCTCATATGTTAAAATCCGTCTAGCCATTTAGGCTGCAGCGAGGACCAAAGAAATGGACATACATACATACATAAATACATACATACATACATACGCTCGAAAAACATAACCCTCCTTCGGGCAGTCGGGTAATAAATAAGAATAAGACGTACCTGTAGATGTTATTATATCTATGTGTGTAGATTATTCTATCAATGTTCACATATTTCAGCATTGATTTAGACAGCCGAGCGGGAGTCTGTCACAGACAATTTTGTGCTTCGTGGACGACGTCAGGCGGCGTATTGTCATGTAGGTTCATCATTTTAGTTTACTTATCAAAAAATAATTCACCGGACTGAACTCATGAACATTCTGAGTGAACATTACTTTGGCGGGGTTTCATGACAGGCGCGAACGGGTAACCATGATTGGTTCTTGCTACGTCGTGCGCGGGCTTGACGTCGCACGGTCCGAATTGGACTCAAGAATTTATTTCCTTTTTTTTTATGACTTTAGACGGAATTAAAATACGAGTTTAAATGAAAAAAAATAATGTTCTCTTTTCTGTCGCGTTTAATCTGTATTATCTTATCAGTAAATATTCAGTTGGTTGCATCAAACGTTTTCTTATTTGTTCAAAGCCTAACTATAACGACTCTTTAGACTTATTTTTTTAACAATAGTTTGGACATCATTTGGCAATTTCAAAAGTTAGGTACTTTACCGCACAAGTGCCTCAGTCTTCGACTTCAAGCTTCTAATAGACAGACAATGTACTATTGTGAAACGTTTCACAATGAAATGTCAGTGGCGATCACACAATGCACCTCATTGGATTACCGATAGCGATATCGTTAGGAGCACATTGTAGAACGCGAGTAGAAAAAAACATTAATTCATTTACTACCTACCCGATTTATTGGACAAAATCAAAATTCGCCGCTGTCCTTTTTACATGCAACTGATTTTATTGTTGCAAGCCTCTGCTTTACAATCACTACACTAACATGCTGTATACCCTCAATAATAATTATAATATGTTAGTCATGCCGCTCTTTAAACTTTCATCATAAGGGCCACCAAGGTGCAAGCCATTTTTGAATCTTTATGTAAGTAGGTACGAGTAGGTAGGTAATGATGGTCTTTCTGAAAACTTAAAAATGTGGAACTTTCTTACAGAATAAACATTTAGGTTTTAATTATGTTACAGCTCCAGATCTGCGAGACGGATGGTATCGAGGAGCTGAGCGACGAGGAGTCGCCGACCGGTACACGCCGACGGCTTGTCGTTGTCAAGACGCTGTGGCGGGGCTGCCATAACGATATCAAGTGCGTACCCTTCACCTACGGATCGCCACGCATCACTGACTTTTATTAACCATAAATAAAATAGCACTAAAAATCGGTTATGCGTGGCTTATAAAACATTGTAAAAATGTATATTTAGGCCGAAAATATAGAGTATATATACCTACGAGGGGCGGCTGAAAAGTTCTAAACCTAAGGTACTTTGAGGTTGCTTATGTGTTAGCGGTACTACTGGCCACTAAAAAGACCATTGTAACGCGGAACCCATAGCCGCGCTCACGGTGCCCTGTTGCTCGTAATATTCCGCCGCCGTATACTCTGTGGCTGCTTGACAACACGCGGTCGCCTAGCAACCGCGCGCCATTGCTTTTCATCGCCTGCGCCGTCCACGGCGCATGCGCGAGATGCCGCGCGAGTGACCGCCGCGCCGGCCGTCAACTATCATTCGGGATTGATCTACCACCGAGATCGGGCTATACGCGTGCGCGCCGTCCGCGCCGCGCCCCGCGAACTCGCATGTCTTAGTGTTTTTTTCATTGTTATACGAGTAACCTTGTAATGTGTATTCCTAATAAACTATATATCCGTAAAGTGACTGTCATTTGACATCCCGCTTTATAATGGCGCTCCAACTCGTGGCCGAACTCACAGTGATGAGTTAGCTATGTGATGTGACTTTGTGTGATATACGTGACGAAAAACTGTGACCAGTGTGTTCGCACCGCGATACCTACGCGTCGTGCCGTCTCCTGCTACGTCGTTTTGTTGTGCGACGCACCGTGCTCCTCCATCATGCCGATGTCGACGAGAGCACATGCCGGCCGCCCCGATGGCGAGCAGTTCCAGAGCTGCACGGACGACGAAGACGCCGGCGAGGACGTTCGCGCCGCCGGCGAGGTACACGGCGCCCGGACGGCGCGCGCCGCCGACCGCGCCCGCGCGATGCATGCAACACCAGAGACGCAGCCGTCACCACCACCGTTCTTCAATGCTGAGCAGTTTGTCGCTTCGTTTATGCACACGTTCGCACAATCTCAAGCAGAAATGAACCGAAGTTTGATCGAGAATTTACGATCGACAGCAGCCACGCCCAATTCACGCGCGAGCGAGCCCGCCGCGGCCGTCGCACCGCCCGGAAACTTCAGCACCTGCACTGCGCGGTTCGATGGACGAGCGCAGGATCCGGAGGTGCTAGAAGCTTTTCTGGACGCCGTGGAGATGTACAAGGAGTGTACCGCCGTGAGCGACGAGCACGCCGTACGGGGCCTGGCGATGCTGCTGGAAGGGGACGCCGCCGTGTGGTGGCGAGGAGTGAGGAACTCCGTGACGACGTGGCGCGACGCCGCGACCCGCCTGCGAGCAGTCTACGGCGCGCCGCGCCCTGCGTATCAACTTCTACGAGAAATTTTCGCCGCCGAGCAACAGACCGAACGAGCCGAGACGTTTATTTGTAAAATACGGGCGTTAATCGTTAAGTTACCGTATGTCGTGCCGGAATCAATGCAAATCGATATGATTTACGGTTTATTGCATCGTCGCGTACGAAAACGTCTACCACGCGACAGTATCGAGTCAGTAGATTCTTTATTGAGTAAGGCGAGATCTACGGAGGACTCCATTACCGAATCCGCGATACGTAGTTCGGCAACTATTGCGAGCAACAGCGGTTCCGAGAAATCGCCTTCCGCGAATTTGTCTAGTGCGGGGGGACTTATTCCGAACGCGCCCGATAAATCGAAACGTAATCGCGTACAATGTTCATCATGTAAGGTCTATGGCCACGTCGCCGAGGCCTGTCGCAACTTGAACGGAGCAAATAGGGTAAGTGCACCGATTTCAAATAAGGTAAATGCTCCGATCGAAAACAGGGTAAATGCACCTGTTACGGATGATATAAATACCTCCGCTGCGGATAGGGTAAATGCACCTATTCGATGTTATGGCTGTGGGAAGCAAGGGGTGATAAGGTCAAGGTGTGAGACGTGTAATTCCGATAAAAATGTCGACTTTTACTATAACGATGACATACACTGCACACCGCACCCGACTTTGATGGTAAGTATTTTTGGTCAAGTAGGCGTAGCGATTATGGACACCGGTGCTACTCACTGCGTAGCGAGTCCTAGCCTTTATGCGATTCTTGTAAGTAACAATGTTAGTTTTCAGAACGCGCAACGCACATTGCGCCTTGCCGATGGTACCCAGCAGACTAGAGACGTGCTCACTGCTGAGGTACCAATCACCATCGAAGGGCGCAACTTCTCTGCGCACTTTATGGTGCTTCCTGGTGATGACACTCGGACTCTTCTAGGCTTTGAGTTTTTGTCCAAAGCTGGAATAGTGCTGGATGGCTCCCGGGACTCGTGGAGTTTTGCTGATACTCCCGAACGCAGCTTTGCTTTCGTACGTAAGTACCGTCTAAACAATGCCAACGAAGCTGAGCTGATGCGAATTGAGTCCTCCAGCTTGGCGTTGTGTTATGTCGATGAATCAAAATTCTCCCAGGGACAGAAGGACTCGGACGAGTTCTTAGGTCACGTGACCATCCCGAGAAGTATTCATGTGCCACCGGATGGAACGGCCGCCATTGCAGGTATGAGTACCCCACAGAATGCGAAGCATTTGAAGCGTTTCCTGCAGGCATCCAGTCGGTTTCGCCGTTTTATTCCTAACTACGCTGAAGTCGTGAGACCGCTCACGATTTTGCTCAAGAAGGCAAGTACTTGGAGCTGGGGTATGAAGCAACGGGAGGCTTTCGAGCGCGTCAAGTCCCGCCTCGTATCCACTCCGACTCTGCGTCAGGCTGACGCGACGAAGCCGTTCGTCCTCAGAACCAACAGCAGTAGGTACTCCTTAAGGGCGGTTCTTATCCAGGGGGAGGGGCCAGACGAGCGACCGGTAGAGTACGCAAGCCGCCTCCTGAGTGACGCTGAGAAGAACTACTCAACGGCGGAACGAGAAACGTTAGCCGCCGTGTGGGCCGTGAGTAAGTTTCGTAATCATATTAAAGGGGCCCGAGTTATTATAATGACCGACGACCAACCTCTGCGCTGGTTGACGAGCATGCGCTCTCCCAGTAACCGCTTAGCTAGGTGGGCGTCGACTTTACAGGAGTTTAACCTGCACGTCAATTGTACACCAGAGCGATCAGATGATGCTATCGCCGACACGCCTTCACGCCCGGTACCTATCGAAAGCGTAAACTGCGACCTGGGTCTTACGACCATCGACGTATCCTTGAGACAGGGTGTCAACCGGCACGAGAAACGACCCAAGGTATCTGAGGTACGTAGAATGATTGGGGATTCGGAACCCGACGATCCGTTTAGGGGGAGACCGCGGTCCAACTACAGTCACACCGGGGAACCCGTGGGTCATCCAACGCCTGCGATGTACGGTTTCGAGATCGTTGAAGCCGGTACCCATTCGGTGGAATATACTGTCTCACATCTTGCGCCTTTGATGGACCAAACTGAAGCCCCGGTTAGGCGAAAGCGACGTCGCCGTAGACCACGCCGCAACGTAAATGAGGCCTAGTCCGACTGCGAGGGCGCTTACTCGGACTAGAGGGGGAGACTGTAACGCGGAACCCATAGCCGCGCTCACGGTGCCCTGTTGCTCGTAATATTCCGCCGCCGTATACTCTGTGGCTGCTTGACAACACGCGGTCGCCTAGCAACCGCGCGCCATTGCTTTTCATCGCATGCGCCGTAATAAACTATATATCCGTAAAGTGACTGTCATTTGACATCCCGCTTTATACCATTTAAAAAGTAAATAATTAAAAGAAAAAAATTGTCGTGTTTATTTTATTACATCTCGAGATATCCGACGATAAAGATGCAGTCATTAAGTTCCTCACGCAAAGTGACAAATCGCCGAAAAGTATTTTTGAATAAATGGCTAGTATTTACGGCGCATCAGGCCCTTCTCATGCCACTGTTAAAAAATGGAGTCGACTTTTAAAACTTGGACGGGAGTTGATCGAAGACGATCCTCGCTCAGGGAGAGGAGGGGGTTTATATATCTCACTTTAACTAAATGATAAACAGTGGCAAGTAGCTTAACATTCCGTGGTGTGTACAGTCACCATCACCAATAAAATACAAATAAAAAATATCACGGGACAGACCTAGTCCCAAAGTAAGATTAGCAAAGCTATTATTGGTACTAAGCAACGGATATATTAGATAGGTCATCATCATCATCATCATCCCAGCCTATATACGTCCCACTGCTGGGCACAGGCCTCCTCTCAGAACAAGAGGGCTTGGGCCATAGTTACCACGCGGGCCCAGTGCGGATTGGGAACTTCACACGCACCATTGAATTGCTTCGCAGGTTTGTGCAGGTTTCCTCACGATGTTTTCCTTCACCGCATAGCTCGTGGTAAATTTCAAATGTAATTCCGCACATGAATTTCGAAAAACTCAGAGGTGCGAGCCGGGGTTTGAACCCACGACCCTCTGCTTGAGAGGCGATAGGTCAAACCACTAGGCCACCACGGCATACATTAGATAGGTACATACATATAATTATATAGATAGATACATACTTAAATACATGTTAAACACCCAAGACCCGAGAACAAACATGCGTATTTTTCATACAAATATCTGCCCCGACACGGGAATCGAACCCGGGACCTCAAGCTTCGTAGTCAGGTACTCTAACCACTAGGCCATCTGGTCATCTCACCATACCTGATACGACATTTATAGAGCCGCTAGGACGTGTTAGATATTTTTATTGTACGTACATACAGATACTGATATAACTTACATTTCCTTTGGAGTAGACGAATACCACGGAATACCATTGGCAGCATAACCTACCGCATTTTTATACTTAAAAAAACCGGCCAAGAGCGTGTCGGACACGCAAATAGGGTTCCGTAGCCATTACGAAAAAAATAAGTACCTAAGTAATATTTTTCCAAGGATTTCGTATTTTATACGGAATCTTCCAAGTTTAGGTATATTTTATATCATAGGCTGCTATTTACTCTTGAACTACTAATAATTCTCAAGCAAACTTTGAAAGTTTGATATACTTACTACCATTCTGAATTTTTTCAAATTTTTCCACCCACCGGTTTAGATTTGAAAGGGGGGGGGGGACGCGCGATTTTAATGAAAATTTGCACTTTAAAGTAGAATATTTCTCAAACAAATCACTGAATCGAAAAATCGTCTTAGCAAACCCCTAATGGTTACCTATCCAACGATACCTCACACCATAGGGTTGGATGAGAAAAAAAAATAGCCCCACTTTACGTTTATAAAAAAAAATCTTTAGGGTAGGTACCTCCCATGGGAGGTAGATTTTTTGTTTAATCTGTCATCTCCCAGGATAACAGGATCAAAGGAATTTGGGCACAAATTTGTGCCTCTGGGAGAGGACAGGTTAATTTTTTATTGTGCCATTTTGTTGGCATAGTTTACATATAAATCCGTGCAAAATTACAGCTTTTTAGCATTGATAGTCCCTGAGCAAAGGACGGACGGACAGACAGACAGAGAGACATGGCGAAATTTTAAGGATTCCGTTTTACCATTTTGCCTCCGGAACCCTAATTAAAGATGCATTGCATATGTTCTAAGTAGTTTTTTTTTTCTTTAAGACGTTTCGTTTTCAGGGCGGCGTTTGCCAGAGAAGCGACATGGGGCGCTGGGCTGAAACACCCTCAGCTCGCGAGAGTGCTCGGCTTGAGTCTGCTCGAACCCCCGTGCGCGGCTCTCGACCGCGGCAACGCTGCACCCTTGCCATCGATATTGAAACCGGACAACAAGTTGAAGTATGCACTCCCAAACTATTCAATGCCGTTATGAACCCAGTGCGAATATAGATAACTTCACATCTATCGACCCGGAATTGGCTTAAATCGATTTAAAAAGCGTTTTCGCGAGCCGTCTTATTTGCTGTTTTGTCGCTGATGCTGCATGGATAGATGTTGGAAGATCCTCCATTGGATCCTGCTAGGCACGAAAAAATCGGTTTCCACGCAATTGTCTAGTCATTCCTCTACCCTATCCCTTTTTTTTCAGTTATTCGAGTTTGATTCACATATGCTGCCAGATCGCCGCCGGCATGAAATACCTGGAGTCGTTCGAGTTAGTGCACCGGGATCTCTCTGCTCGGTATGAGCTATTTTTACATAACATAGAATTCCAAGTATGATGCCATGCCATGTATGATATTATCGCACTACCTATCTTCCACAGTTGTTAAATTGGTTGGTAATTCGGCTGTTATATACCTAATCCGTTTTCATTTCAGAAACGTAACAGTAAGTGACGAACTCAGCGTTAAGGTGTCGGACTATGCTATGTTCTGCGAAGAGTTCGTTAGCGACTACCATGTCATGCCAGATGGCTCACGCTTCCCTTTGAGATGGATGGCCTGGGAAAGCTTACTGATGGTACGCTTTTCATCTTATAATGCTCGAAATGCACATCTGCTGTAGTTATACTCGTATGGTGTGTTTATGAACATAGGTTCGTTTGTCTTTTGCAGGGAATGTATTCACCAGCTAGCGATGTGTGGTCATTCGGAGTCACTGTGTGGGAAGTGCTTACGTTCTGTACCGCTAAACCTTTTGAAGAAATGGATGATGACCAGGTATGTGACAGGTTCAACTTTTTTCATGTTATACTTATGTAGTTCCGTTTAATTAAACCCTCCTGTAAGTGCACCATAAAGTATGTCTAGTCGGACCGTTCCTGTCCTGCCTTATTATCGTGAGTTAAACCGTTTACTTTTGCTGTTTGTTACTTTTTTGTCTATTTTTATGTATCTGGCTGATTTTTTATCTGGAGGAGCGGACCCTTCTGATATTTCGTATACCTACTAGGTTCTTGCATGTACTGGTGATTGGTCAATAAATACATATTCATTTTGTGTAAGTTTATTTAACCAATTAAATGTTTCCTTAAATTTAACGAAAGTCAAAAATAACCCGTCGTATTATTTCGTGGACTTGCTGGCTTGCGTGTGAGAGTTAAGGAGCATGCAAGTCAGCCTCAGGACTTTACGTTGCAGGTGGTGGCGAACGCGAGCGAGTGGCGTCGCGGCGGACGCGGCGCGCGCGTGCCGGCCGCGCCGCCGCCGCGCTGCCGCCGGGAACTCTATGACCTAATGCACGAGTGCTGGCGCCGTGAACCGGCCCAGCGCCCGCGCTTCAACGACCTGCACCGCTTCCTTGAACGCATGACGCACGGATTCAAACCACCCCACAACACGCACCGCTAAATCACGCGCGCATTCCACAAGCAAGACCAAGGCTAGACCAATGGGATATCATCACATCACAGCGACGTCCCCTTTAGATAGGATTTAACATTGACGAAACTCTAACCAGGATATAATTGATGTTTAGTTAATCGACGGCAATGTCACCTTTAACGAGTCGTGATTATATGTATATACATGTGTCTACATATTAAACGGTCTAATTATTTAACGATTTTACTAAGTCATAATTTTCGAATTATAATCAATAACATTCGGCCTAAACTTCAGATAAAGCGCTCCAATGCCTCCAATACAGAATGAACAGTCGACTGCTCGAAATATCCAATGTGGTCGAAATGAGGTTGTACCCCAGTCTTTGTTACAATTATTATTTGCAAGCAACATAAAGTTTGCTTACGTGTACACTGTGTACACTGCATTAACATCACATATTTTGGATATTTGAGACTGGTAGGAAAAATTGAGCAGTATTACGTTCAGTATTAAAGTTACGGTAATTTTAGGTAGGATAGATAGTAGGTTAGAGCATGTTCTAGATAACATGCGGCTTTGCATTTGCTCTGTGTACTTGTACGCCGCGTGCGTGTCCAGTCCTCTGCTTCGATCGGTCGAGCCAGCAAGTACACAGATCTGTTCGCAAGGGACACGGTATTCTGCGACCCCACACTCCGGGTTGCAAACTAAACGTAGGTTTCAGAACCGCTATCTGTATGTCATTCACTAATTTACTTGTACAGTTGATCATGTTTTCAAATATAGATATAACTAAGATAGCCTTTCCGAAACTTGCTAGTCCCGATGACGTCGATCCTCTGATCGGTTTGAAGGGTACAATCTATCTGTTTGATAAAGTGTTTTCAAGTGTGAAAAAGTTTCGTGTGTTTCATGGATTTTAACAACTGGGTTTAGAATATTTCCAATGTGGAAAAAGAACCATCTTAATTTCTTCAAACTTGGCGTAAAGAAAGAGCCACTTTGACTGTGCTAGTATTCCATTCCATGAGTTTTTGCATAGGAACTTGTAAACTTAATTCAATTCACTGGTTGTACCTATATGTTTTGTATGAATCATGATGTGTCAGGTATGAATGAAAAAAAGAGTAAGTAGAAGCGTCAAAATTAAAAATTAAAAACGCGCAATTACTGACTTTTCTAGTATATAAATATAGATAAGTGAATATAACAAATTGTTAACAAAGACAAGCCGATTTGAGTATCGACATCTTTAAAGTTTGACCCACTACTTCAGCGCCCTTCGCCTAGCGCCCCACGATCTTCCATGTTCACCGCCTTTACGGCAACCCCTACTCGGGGCTACTTCGGTACACGACGTGAGCCGCGCCGCGATCTGCTTGAAGTGGTGAGCCATCAGATCACAGGCCAACAACTATTTGGCGCTCAGTTCACATTTATAAAATACAATCGTGTACTCAAGTATCCCCTTCCTAGTATATCCAAATCTAATCCTATTTTTTTAACCTGTTTTAAATGTTAAGGTTATATATACGTCGGAGATATAAAACATCTTTAGGGCGATGTGCCCCCTGTGCTTCTTGTTTTCTTCAATAGGCACACGAAAGGTTGCAGTTACACTGCATCCGGTAAATAGCGATATCATATACATAAGCGAATTTAATGAGAGAGATATTTTAATAGTGATCCGAAACGATCAACACTGATTGACCTGACAGGCTACACTGACAGAGGGGGAGGACGTACTTACATCTATATTTCCGGACGCTAAGTTACTACCATGTGATCAGAATATCCGCAAGTTGGATGAAGCCGAATTAGTCGTGTTATTTTATAGGTGAATAATATTGTAATAGAAATAAGTAATGATCAAACCTTTGTGAATGTTCAGTGTCATCGGTGTTATGTGTGCCTATCGGTACTTTCAAATGTAATAGTTTCCTAACACAGACTGTTATTTCATCGATGAAACCGTAATACCACAGATAAAGATTACACTAGATAACGCAAACACCTCAATCTGTATGAAAACCAACCGTGTCACTTTTTTATATCTACTGTGACGTCTCAAGAGCGAATTAACGTTGTGAAGTCCCCGATGTCCGCGCAAAATCGTTTTAAATGCGCCGCCCGCCCGCGCCGTGGGGCTCGAGTCAGTCACTAGTCATGATTAGTCAGTTAGCGGTCAGTCTTTGTATGGGACCAACCCCGACGTTTCGTCGGGGTTCGTACACGCGAAGTAGATGCATTTGCGTAATCTAGTGTAATCTATATCTGTGTGTAATAACGTACCAAATTCTACCAGCAGAATTACATTAAATTCTGAATAAATCTCGAGCTTATCAACTTTAAGAACCCAACACAAATAAACGGATTTAATGTTTCTTCTGAGACATTGCATAAATGTAGGTATCATAAATGAACGTAGCAGATGAGATACTAATCATTTTCCTATGTCGATGAAATAGTTGCTGTCCTTTTAACAATTAGGTTAAAATTTAACATTACATAATAATATACGTGCCCTCTTTTTAAATCGAGCTAGCGGGCTGACGGACGAGGTGTGTAGCAGGAGCAGTTTAAAAGAATCGGGATCAGTTACCAAAAGCAGTTTGATCACCGCCTATCTATATATTCACTCCTAACTCCAAATTTTAAAAATAATATTTATGAAATTGTAATCAGTTTTCATGGGATCGAAAATCTTTAGTCTACCTTTTCTCAAACAATATTTCTCTTCTGCATCTCGAATCAGTTCCTCAGTTCTCGAATCACTACATATTTTCTCCGTAAAAATATTCCATTAATCGCTGCCATCAAAATTTATAGTTGTAGATACGTAAATTATTTCTGAAAATATTGAAAACAAGAACTCGATAAATAGCACAGGAAAAATAGTATATTTTGGAGGCAATACAATGAAACTTTGTTTATAACTTTATCTTGGCACTAGAATCTAAAAGAGGATCTGCTGAGACCTACCAAAATTTAGACGTCCTACCCCCTCCCAGGGGGTATGGGCACGGGGCAACGCTTAAAAAATGCAATTTTTACAAACTAGGCGAGTGAGGTGTCATTTTTTTTTTTGCGCTGAATCGAATGAGACCATACCCATACTTATGGGATCAATATTTTGCGAGATATAAAGGGTTTTTGTTGAAAACATCTCATTCGATTCAGCGCAAAAAAATACATACTTAGAATATGATCCCTCACTGCCAGGGGGTATGGGTATGCGAGCGTAGGTCTCATTGACCATACCCATACTTATAGGATCAATATTTTGCAAGATATGAAGGGTTTTTGTTGAAAAAAAAATAAAAAAAAATATTTCAAGTCAAAAGTAGGGTTTAATCACCAAAAACAATTGGGAAGCTTTTACACTAGGTACAGTCAAGGAATTTAATTCATGGGCCACCATGGAACCTTTTCAAAAGAAAAGTCATTACGACTTTCCTTGTTAATTAATGCGATGTCACTGACTTTTACTGTGAAATGGTTCCATGGTGGCCAATGAATTAAACTCCTTGACCGTAGAGTACGTAATATCAACTATAAACATGTTTAGTTATTAATATCAAAAGTCTTCATTTTCTTTTATGAGTGAGGTGTCATTTTCTAGGTAACTTTTTGCGTTGAATCGAATGAGGCATACCCATACTTACTCATAGGATCAATATTTTGCGAGATATGAAGGGTTTTTGTTGAAAACATAAAAAAGAAAATATTTTATTTTTAACTTGACCATTTTGGGTTTAAGCAACAATATAGGCTTCTCAGGTTCACTGAGAGCAAACAATATTACCATCACATCCACATCTTGAGAAACTATTGTTGCTAAGTGATTTCTAGACTGTTCTATGTTTCCACCAAAAACCCTTCATATCTCGCAAAATATTGATCATATGAGTACGGGTATAGTCTCATTCTATTCAGCTCAAAACAATAGAACATAACATCTCACTTGCCTAGTTTGTAAAATTTGCATTTTTTAAACGTTGGCCTCTGCCCATACCCCCTGGGAGGGGGTAGGACGCATAAATTTTGGTAGGACTCGGCAGATCCTCATTTCTAGTGCCAAGATAAAAGTTATAAACAAAGTTTCATTGATGTACATGTTTTGCCGCCAAACCGTCGTATTAAGTCCTATTTTACCTGTGCTAAAACATGTCATCAACAGTGAGCCACAAATTTATGTCTCGAGTTCAAATTTAAAATAACAGACCCTTTTTGAGTTAGGGCGGTTACAGACCTTTTGTTACGGTACGGTTTTATACGCGCGTATAAGCTCGTTTTTGAAGGCGCGTGTACGCGCACACTGGTGCGGTTTTGTTTTCTCCGAGCGTTGACGCGCATAATAAGCTCGTATAAGCACGAGCGAGAACATATCCTTTTAGATTAGACCAAACGCGAGCAAACATGCGCGAATGAGCGCGTACACGCGTGTTCAATTTAATGAAGCGCCAAAAACGAACGTAGGTATACGAGCAGAAAAAAACGCTAGTCTGAAACCGTCCTTAAACGCATGTTTATTGCATGGTCATTCATTACGCTGTTAGGTATAATCTCGGATAAAATTATCAGTATGCAATTAACAATTATACCAATTATTTAGATTTCTTGGCCGTGGCAACCTAGTAGTTTGACCTATGGCCTCGCAAGCAAGGGACCGTGGGTTCAAATCTCGGCTTGCACCTTAAGTTTTACGAAAATCAAGTGCGAAACCTGCATTAGGCATACAGTCTACATATGCATACTAAACTTCAACTCTATCAGATCACTGAAAGTGGATAAGTTAGACTTGCAGAATTATACAAAAACTACCATCTATCAGAAAACCCTCCGTGGCTACGTGCTTGCTACTTTGAAGTCGTGGTGGCCTTGTAGTTTGCTTGTAGCTCTCAAGCAGAGGATAGTGGGTTCAAACACCGATTCACACCTCTGAGTTTTCGAAGTTCATGTGCGAAATTACATTTGAAATTTACCACGAGCTTTACGGTGCACTATGGATACTCTGTTTATCCGAAATAAAGAATTTGAATTTGAATTTGAAGGAAAAGATCGTGAGGAAATCTGCACAAACCTACGAAGCAATTCAATGGTGTGTGTGAAGTTCCCAAACTACGGCCCAAACCCTCTCTTCTGTATTTCTAGAGGAGGCCTGTGTCCAGCCGTGGGTCGCATATAGGCTGGGATGGAAATTATGGATATAGATTTGTTGTCACAACACGATTCATTCGTTTGCATTGCTGTATAGGAACAGAGACAATGGCCAAAAACAGTATTTTTTTTTCAGTAACTGATCCCGATTGAAATTCGCAAATTCAATATATTTAAATCGCTTTCTATGTGTTAACTGATAATTTATTAATAAGTTAAGAACCTAATGAAGGCCATACGTGTAATTCTCGTAGCAAGCAATAATACTCATGATTAGTTGTGAATATGAATGTTACTCAACTTTTAGTACCTACGTATTATTTTAAACATAATAATTAATGCAGTAATAACGCTTTATATCTTGCAGTCTTAAATCAAAACTGTGACTACATAACACAGTGTGCGCTAGCGCATTAGGAACCTCCATTATATTGTTGCCTCTAAAATAAATAAGTATCTAGTTTAGTACCAATCTCATCTACTTACTTCAGGATTAGGACCTTTGTCATAGCCCAAACTTTCTACAGTACCTATATCTACCTATAGGTGCATCAACCTGTATGTGTTACTCCCGCTCTAAAAGTAGTCTCTTCATTGTAAGAAATGTTAAACTACTTCCATTCTCAAATTATTATCTTAATATTCCGGTGCAGTAATGAATACCTACCTACCACCAAAATTCCAATTCGAAGCAATTTGAGTTTTTCTTAAACTTAACCTGACCTTATTATTGACTAATTAAATGTACACCTACTAGGTACTTCTCATTTCTGTTTCCCAAATTAAGTTCATTAAATCATTATAACGTGAAATGTAGGGCCAATTGTGTTCAAATAGATGAGAGATAGAGATGAGCTCAGAGAACGCTTCAAACGCCGTTTCCCGTATGTTACAGAAATCGACTATATTATTTATGAACCTCTAAGTTAATTAACTAAAAAGCTAAATCACCACCACAGCGTGTGGTGTGGCTGTTAGGTCGCAAAATTGCAATTAATTTTAGTTCATGTACATCAGAGGTTCCCAAACTTATTTCGTCTAACGCCCACTTTGAAAATCAGTTAGTTTGTAACGCCCCTATTATTTTCACCTTAAAAACCTCAATAAGATATTAGTCTCGCCTAGTCTGTGCCCCTTACCGCCCCCCTCTAGGCCTCCAGAGCCCACAAGGGGGCGTTATCGCCCACTTTGGGAAAGACTGGTACATTATCTATAGTTTCCGTTAGGTACACACCAGAAACGGCGGTTGAAACGCTTCGGAGCCCCATCCAGATATTACTTCAGATATTATACCTAGAAACTGCTGTACAATAAGACAATAACATGCAATAACACAAAACGGCAAAGCTTATACCTTCGCCTTCAAAACCGCATGAGAGAATAATAATACTTACGGTTTGACTAACAAAAGTCGGCGCCGCCTCGAGGTACCTTCGCTATTTGCTAAATGGGACTGCAAAATATCAAGTAGACCCAATTGGACATTTGTAGATAAGGTTGCAGTTGAGGAAACTCCTGCAATGCCAAATTTCATATTACTGTATTGTTTACTGTGTTTATTTGTACAATTTAGCACGGCATAGGATAGTTGGTATTGACGTTAGGTAGAAAACATTCATTCATCGTTACCGGTGTTTCATCGCATGGTTATATTTATGTAGAAATTATTATAGAGCCATTTTATCTTTTACTTGCGGCAATATAAGGTACTTCTTCCAACTTTTTATTTTCCATTACGACTCTCAGCTAATTTTAAGCGTAACTACGTAAATCACATCACACTCGTGTTAACTTTCTATTTAACTAGTAAATTAATTACATTACACCTACTTCCTAACGATGTGATGTCATTTAATTATTATTGTTTGTTTCCTCGTAACATTTGCTAAACCATTTAAGAATAATTTCAAATTTACACAAATATTGAAACAGTCTATTTATTTGTAACTTCTTGCAAAATACAGGGTGATTCAGGAGACTTGAGCAGGATCAGTCCTACCGGATTCAGTTAGTGAAGGCTACCTACTATATCGTACCTACCAGTATACGTATAAGTGAGATTAACATTATTTTTTTTAATGTTTAAAAAAAAGCTATTAAATTATTTGTAGTAGTCAAGTATTAAAAAAGTATTAAATTACAAAGTGAGTGAGTGAAACTAGCCATTTGGGCACGTAATAAGAGATAAATAGATGTTTGTTCGCGCATTTTTAAAATTCTTCCTGTGAGGGGGTGAAATAGGGGATGAAAGTTTATATGGAAGGTCGTCATTGTCGAAGATAAATCGATGGTTCTTTATGAAACTTGGCATTTGGGCACGTGATAAGAGATAAATAGATATTTGTTTGCGCGTTTTTTTAAATTCTTCCTGTGAGGGGGAGAAATAGGGGATGAAACTTTATATGGAAGATCGTCATTGATGAAGATAAATCGATGGTTCTTTGTGAAACTTGGCATTTGGGCACTTATAAAAAATAAATAGATATATGTTCAAGCGTTTTTGAAAATTTTACCGGCGAGGGCATGTTAGCATTGGAGATGAAGCAGTGTTAGCAGTGCCCTCTAAACTCATAGCAAAATGTACGCAATGTGAGGACGTTATGGATGGCTTATTGACATAGACAGTCAGACTTGAAAAATTATGATTTTCAATTTTTTCTTATTTATTGTGCTATATCAGAGCTACCTTTATGCAAAAAAAACAAGTTTCTTGGACAGCCGGAAGTGCTCTATAACTTTTTCTGTTAAGGCGATTTGTATGAACACACCTTTTTAATGACTGTAGCTTTTAATTTCCTTGACTTAGAAGTTTGATTTTTTCAAAGCTTTCGGGACTATTGACCTGAGTTTAGGGTTTTAATCTCAATTAGATACCGATACTCCGTACGAGACAAAGGATCTTGACAGACAGACGGACGGACGGACAGCAAAGTGATCCTATAAGGGTTCCATTTTTTCCTTTTGAGCTACGGAACCCAAAAAACATTTGTTCCGGCGCTTTTCAAATTTCGACCTATTCACTTGAAAATATGGGGATGAAAGTTCTTAAGGAATTTCAAACTAATTTACTATAAGTATATTTATCGGAAATATGTGTAGCTATGCTTAGTAAAAATGCCGTCTTAATTATAATCCTACCCCCCTAACTTACAATAAAGGACGTAAGGTGTCAAGAGTTCACTAGGAAGAATAATAATTAGTCCTTTTGTGTTGGCAGGGTAGAATACACGTCTTATTGCTAAAATGTGGCTACCCGCAAAATATTTATGTTTTACCAAAGAACATGGATGAATGGATGAATGGAAGAACAAAAAAAGAGTTTATATTTATAGCAATGTATTAAAATAGGTTATTTTCAGTAAAAAATTGAAGTTTCTATGTTCTATTACTGGCAGAATAGGTATCCTAAATAAATTAAATACTTCCCAGTTATTATTCCACGCGGACGAAGTCGCGGGCAAAAGCTAGTATCAATTACTAAAGATGTAGGGATGGTCCTGCTCACTTCTCCCGAATCACCCTGTAAAATCCTATCCTGACCTCTTTTTAAATACTAGTAGCTTTCTCTATTAAGTACGATCAACAAATACATATAACTATCCATTAAATATGACTTGTATTTTGTCCAAGAAGAAGCACTCAGCGTCTACCTTACCTAAGCACTTATGTACTTTCTAAAAAGTTTTCACTGTCTTGAAATGTCGAATACTGATTTAATTTAGTTTTGTGTAAAAACTAACAATTAAAAAAAATGCTAAATTGTGTTGTAAAAATCAATTACTTAATTATATTATTGTTAGGTAAATAAATTGTATTTTGCATGGAAATGTTGTTGTCGTTGTACTGTGAGCTCGCGTATACAAAGACTGCATTAAATTATGCCGAGCAACCAATAACCGTATAAATATGCACCTCTCGTCACCACTAGCTCTCAACCACCCTCTCAGTACTAAATAAGCGCGTAAATATACAAAGAAAACAGGTTAGCTAAGGTACACTCGTAGGTTAAGTGAGTCCCTGCAAGAATATATTTCATTTAAAAGAGTAATCGGTAATCGTAATTAATATTAGTTGTATTAAGTGTTTATGGAACGGTACAGTTTTTAGTTAAGCGTGGGTTAATACAACGAATGAAAAACTTGTATGATACTTTGAAGTATTTCTGCTTTGTCCGTAAGGCTTTACAAACTAGACTTTAAATATCCGACCCAATGGCGCCCGTAAGGTGACCAGCGGACAGTCGCGAGCGGTAAGATTTCTGCTTTTCTCTCGCGATATTTTTTTGCATTCTGTCCATACTATATTTTGACTATGAAAATGAAAAGACTTAAGTATATGCTAAGACGTAAAAGAACTCTTAAGTGATGACGACGATTCACGATAAAATGAAACTGATAAATTACAAATGCACTCTACCTAACTTAAACGCTGTCCGCGACGATTTAATCAAACTGTTACATCGGTGAGATGAAATGTTTTATTCCGCAACCTTGCAGCCCACGTACCTAAACCGAAATTAATTGAAATTCTTAACACATAGTAATTCCTTTCTTACAGCATTCGTAAGTCTCATACATATTGCAAGGAAAATTCGAAACTCACCTACATTAGATCTAGTTTATAAACGGGTCGGAGAGCACGATCAAGTTTAAAATAGTGTATAAGAAATTGTCGATGTTACTTTTATCATCATTAAAATGGTAAAATAAAAGTTTAACTTAAGTAATTAATTGTTGCTCACCCACATAAAAATATAAGTACATGTAGCATTAAAAGAGTAAGTTTCTTCTTCCATACCTCGGTCACTCATTAAATTTATTGTTACTTATTCTACTATTTGTTTAATGTTTAGGTATATGGTGTAACGTGAAATTGTATCCCGACTTAATTATTATGGTTGTAATTCGTTGTTAGGTAACGCAGTCTCAAATTTAAATTAAGCTCAGCAGCACCAATAAAAAACTCGTTTGTGCAATACAAATTATACTTCCACAAAATTTATACCGATACTTGTTTCGCACAATTAAGTAGGTACCTACCTATTTACAATCTTGTATCAATTGTGGCTTATATAAGAATGTGTTGACCTTTTTGGTGAAATTGTCATTATAACAAAAGTAGAAAATATGAGAAAGCGACTTTCTACGTAACTGACACATTTTTCACGTAAAATATACAAAATGTATGAAAATGTTCAGTTCCATACTTTCATCTGTTTTCTAATTTTTGTTGTCGAACTATGTTTGATTGATCTGATCACAAAATTTGACAAATATTTACCGACAGTACGCGAGACGTTGAAAAATACATCACAGGTTTCAATAACTACAGATGAATGACTTGCCCTGTATGGTATACCTGTAATGTAACCTAATTAATTCTACTTATTAACTATGTGTTTTTCATCATGTCACCTACTGTGAATTCCTTTTCCGTGTTGCCAAAGTAATTGGATTTAAACTTAGGTACTCAGGTCAATCTAAATCTTGTAAGTTTTACTTGCACTCGGGTGATACTCTTTACTTAAGTGGTACTTAGGATATCATTAATTTTATCATAATATCATATCATTATTAATGTTTTGCCTCGTGACCTACATCTCGACTAAAGTATGTTCCAAGTTGAAATGTTATTTATACTTAATAAATCTTATTACTTTCCAACTCTATCTATTCCTACTGTTGGCGTGTTAGTAGATTAAAAGGAGTCATTTTAGCGGGCATTAAGGTTTAAATAGCATTACGTCGCGCCTCAAGGAACTTTTTTAAATGAACATTCAGAAATATTAATCGCCATCACGATTAATGTAATATTAGAGGTTTAGGGCAAATCATTAAATATTTAAATATAACCAAGAATTAAGCACGGATAGGACGCCTGCAAAACGACTCCTTTAATAAGTGATGGGACCAATGATTCGTGCACTCGATATCGAAAGCCCGCGGCGGCTTGACATTGACTGCTTGTAGCGAACCATCAACCATGTAACCACCTCGAGGGCAGTCAGTGTGACTTTAGCAAGTTCGTATTAAAGACAATATTCTGAATTTTATACATACTACCTGTACTCTTCGGTTGAGTTAGATATCATTATTGCTTATGCTATAACAAGTGAACAATCAAGGTTTAAGAGAACCCTATCTAATGAACGGAAGCAGATCTATGATTCAATCTGATATGCTTGAATCATTGAACCTGTAATGGTGAGAAGACAGCAATACCTGAGCTATTCCATGTATAAGCGCATATAAGAATAATCATTGGTAAGCCTCCGACAGGTGATAAGAACAGCATATTTGAGATAAAATCAACATTGGTTGGAGTGAATTAAAATAAGTGCTTGAAAAATAATTTCAAAGTAAGTACAGAAAAATTGATTACCTACGCAGTATTTCCAGGAATGAGTGTCAAATAGAAGCTTTAAAATTATCAGAAACTGTTTTGATATACGTACCCACTTACTGTCAGAAGTCAAATCAATCAATTTCAATAGATACCTGAACCACCCCTCTCTGTTCTTTGATTTTTAGAATTTTCTGAGTACCTAATGCAATATTTATTTCGTAGGTCCGTCGAGAAATCTAAATTTTTCACGTCACTATTATTAAAACAGTTTATGATAATTTGAAAAGCTTCTATTTGACACTCATTCCTGGAAATACTGCGTAATGGGTACGCTCTTTTCAAGGAACCTACCTACTAACTTAGTACTTATTTTTATTCACTTCAATAGTCAGGTGATTAACGTTCTGTCAGATTCATACCATAATTATAACTGCTTAACTCCTAAATTGTACTTAAAATTAACTTGTCGTTAATTTTACCCATGTTGAACATAATCGTATTTACTGATGTTAACTTGTCTATACCGTTCGAAATTATTAAACTTTCTTTCATTTCAATATCGTAGATATTATTCTTGTACCCTGTTTAATTCGTGGTAAAGCGTATAGACCATGTTGATTTCACTAACCTAATGATTTCATTGTATTTATATTTTAACATCTAGTATTAATATGCTATCTATTCGAAGTTGGAACGGTTTCCATTTCGCTCAATATTTTAGAGTTATACTAAGTACTTGCCTTTTTAATTTCTAAAAGTTGAGTTTAAGTTACATATAAAAAAACTAGTAGGTACAGTCGTACTTTGTATATCTCTCGCGGTGTTCATTGTGTCCATACCCAGCCTAAACCCGAACCCAATTCATTGCCCAACTCAAATGCACTTAGATAGCATATTATTTTCACCTGGATGTCGTATCTTCCTTGCCTCACACTCTATAAATGAAATTCATTCTGTAGGCACATAATTAATAAATAATCAAAGACTTTTAAGGCAAAAGCCTTCTTTTTATGTAATTTTAAATGTTAAAATAAATGTTGAATAACATATCAAAACTTTTGTTTTATTTAACCACTGTTTATGTATAAAATAACAAAGCATGTATTTGTTCGAGATTTTATTGTATCTTCTTGTAAAGTAGCTAATATTATAAAAATATTACTCTAAATATCTCAGGCATACAGAACCTTAGAAGCAATTACTCTTAATACAATCAGTTTTCAGATCAAGCAGGCGGCGGTTCTACAGTTTGGAAAGGTCCAGTAACGTTGTTAGATAGGAAGTAGGTAACTAACAACCTCTCAATGCATAAACAAATATCTGCAAAAATAAAAGACGAGAACTGGACCGAATATTGCAAATGATAATCTGATAATAATAGTCTAATCCTTTTACGCTACTTTGGACAGTTAGAAAAAAGACAAAAGCACTAACAACAAAAACAGCCTTGTTTGTTAAACTTAACTTCATATAAAACCAATCAATTCTATGTCTTCTTCTTACTTAGATTATATTTCAAATAATATTAGACAGCAACGACAAGAGATCATCTTTTAAATATAATACTAGCAAGTCTTGTCGAATATGTCAAATATTACATGGAATGGAGTAAAAATAGTAACAGTACGTACATCTTAAATCTATTATTAACTTACCTTTACATTTTATTGACACCACAAAAACTTTTTTCACTTGATGTATACATAGTTACTTTTAACGTGCTGTCCACTCAGAACAATGTAGGCCAGCCAATGTTTTTGTATTCATACAATGAGTTATATTATAAAAAAAACCAGGCAAGAGCGTATCGGACACGCCTAACATAGGGTTCCGTAGCCGTTACGAAAAAATCAAGTACCTAATTTTGCATTTTTATTTTATTTAGGACGAACGGATAGCCAAGTGGTTAGAGAACCTGCCTACGAATCTTGAGGTTCCGGGTTCGATCCCCGGCCGGGGTAGATATTTATATGAAGAACAGGAATGTTTGTTCTCTGGTCTTGGACGTTAAATACGTATTTAAGTGTGTATATATAAGTATGTTTATCCTTTGCCTAGTATCCATAATACAAGCTTTGCTTAGAATGAGACTAGGTCAATTGATGTGAATTGTCCGATATTTAATATTATTATTTTTTACTCAAAGAGTTTCTCGACATGAAGTCGGTTATTTTTTGGTATTTGATACGGGCCTATGCCAAGTATCAAGTTACCAGTGTGTCAAATGTGTTATATTATTGAATTTTGCTGTGCAGTAGGGAAGTTGAATTCAGGAATCGACGCACTATCGAGCAAGTGTCTAGAACTATTGATTTCTGTAGGGGTTTGTAGGTGTTCTCGTGGAGGTCTAGTATTTTAAGTGCTGTGTTAAGGGTTTTTGGGATAATGCCGGTTGAGGCAATAATGATAGGGATGATTTTGACGACTTCTTATTATTAATATTATTATTTTGTATGGAATCTTGGAAGTTTAAGTATATTTTATACCTTAGACTGCTCTTAAACTAGTAACCGTTATAATTTTAGTTGTAAATTTGATATACTTAGTACAATTACTACCATCATGAATTTTTTCAATTTTTCAAACCAATAGTTTAGGTTTTAGAAGGGGATGGACACTCGATTTTAATGAAAATGTTGTACTTTAAAGTTGACTATTACGCAAACAGATTACTGAATCGAAAAATCGTTTTAACGGCCCCCAAATGATTTTAAAAGACCTATCCAACGATACCCCACACAACAGGGTTGAATGGGAAAAATAAATCACCCCCACTGGTCTACAGTACTTTCATTGTAGCATGGTGCGGGTGACAGCTGTCAATATCACAAGACTAGAGAGTCAGAGCCGAAACTTGAGTCGATAAAATTAATAATTTAAAATCTTAATTATAATTAATGACATCATTAATCCGATTATTACACTAATTTTGATGAGAATATTAGTAAAATTCTCGGTTGGAATATTATTTGCCACTTAAGTAAGGCTAAACGGAGTTTGCAAGAATATTCCTTAGAATAAGAATAAGAATAAGAACTTACTTACCAATTAATAAGTACCGATATAACGCAAGATCCATTATATGTAGGTCCCATCACTAAACGAGTCTCTGGTGTTACGTTACATACATATTACGTTTCTTCACTTAATTGTGCTTTCAATTTAAATAATTGATTGTAAAAATCTGATAGCTTAAATTTATTTCGTATAACATAGTTCTTTATGTTCAAATATTTTACGCCAGTAATATTCAGGCAACAACTGAAATAAATACTTCCATATATTTAGACCGCAGCAACTTTTTTGAGTAAAACGAAACGTTCATCAAGTGTCACCCGTACCATGCTACAATGAAAGCACTGTAGGGGAGGTATTCTAAAAAAAAATTTACCATTTTGTCGGCATGTTTGCTACATAAATCCGTGCAAATTTACAGCTTTCTAGCTCTGATAGTCTCCGAGCAAAGCCGCGGACAGACAGGCAGATAGACAGACATGGCGGAAGTACCTATAAGGGTTCCGTTTTTGCCATTTTGGCTACAGAACCCTAAAAAGGCGAGAGAAAGCGGAATCTACTGTCGATACATAAACAGAAAGAAAGATGCCGAATAATTTGGATGACCTTCCCTGTTCCGATAAAAGAGATGGTAACTGTACCTGTTTGAGTAATGTTATGAAAGAAGTGCAATTTGATTCAATCTTTGAGGCAAAGTATACGTTTTTATCGGAACTTTCAGCCTCGAACTACACATACATAAACATTTACTTTAACTCGGTAGTCCGAAATAATCTTAATATCTTGATATTCAGATAACAATCATCATTATTCGTACCTCTCATTAGTAATCTCTACCAACGGATACTTTCATGTACCTACTTTGCACTAATGAAAATCAAACTTAATTAATTTTTACGATTTAAATTCGGGTTTTGTTCCACTTACCTAGATTTTAGAGAAGCTCGATATTTCCATATATTTGAGTCGTCTCATGATCATGGCGCATGCAAATGTGCCGAAATATCGAGCTACTCGGAACGAAACCCCAATTTTAAATCATAAAATTAGTAATGACCGCGATAGTCCAAAACATTGTGTACCTATACTTAATCAAATGTATTAAAAACCAAATTCATAACGTAACCCCTTAAAACTAGGCACTGACACGAGGGGCTGAAACACGAAAGAGATGTCCCCTAATTTAGCAGAAGCTTTAAAAGTAAGACCTCCCTGCCATTTTCTCTCCCACATTGCTTTGACAGTAGGTACTTACGACATGATGAAAGTTTCTGGATCCTATAATTTTGTTACAGCGCGTTATTACGCGTAGCTGCTTGTTTTTCAGAAACTAATCATTGAACATTTTTTTTATAAAATAAATAACCTAAATCTTAAAATTTAAAATTCAGAACAGCTGCAATGACTAATATTATAAAAGTACGCATTACTTTGCTTAAAAGTAAAGATTATGAAATGAAAATTCGGAAAGGTCAGGCTGACAATGCAATTTGACAGGCACCTTAAAATTATCTTACGTGTTATTGCTTTCAGCCTCAAATATACCCAAA
This sequence comes from Choristoneura fumiferana, assembly GCF_025370935.1. NCBI lineage: Eukaryota > Metazoa > Arthropoda > Insecta > Lepidoptera > Tortricidae > Choristoneura > Choristoneura fumiferana. The sequence goes on from NC_133472.1 coordinate 30,950,997, forward strand.
ACGGAGTGACTGTTTTTTTTTTTATTTGACTGGATGGCAAACGAGCAAGTGGGTTTCCTGATGGTAAGAGATCACCACTGCCCATAAACATCTGCAACACCAGGGGTATTGCTGATGCGTTGCCAACCTAGAGGCTTAAGATGGGATACCTCAAGTGCCAGTTATTTCACCGGCTGTCTTACTCTCCATGCCGAAACACAACAGTGCAAGCACTGCTGCTTCACGGCAGACTGATTAGATATTTGTATGGATCAACAAAATTCATACTTGAAAGGAGGATTAATAGCGCTCCCAATTATGTAAAAAATATCCCAGTGAATCACTTTTACCGTTTGATGCCATGCTTCAGACTGACTGTGCATAATACTACAGACCTACAACAACAACTATAAAACTATTATTGTCAAATAATATGTCTTTTGTGATGTATGTATTATTCTGGTATAATTGCTATACCTTGGTTAAAGAACGTCACTACTTTGAAAAAATCTCGTATCTCAAATCAATACGACAGCAAAATTTACCGGTGGTAAATTTTTTTTGACATTCATAAGTGCTTGTTATAGCCTAAATTGAATAAAAATATTTTTACTTTGACTTTGAAATAATATTCATAAAGTTCACTTAGAAAAGTATAAATTTTGAGATACGAGCTTTTTTCAAAGTAGTGACGAGAACTTACGTTAATAAAATAGATAATTACAGAACCAGTGTTTTTTTAATGCAATAACAGAAGCAGAAGCATTTCAAAATATATCTTTAATAGTCTACCTAACTCTCAAATTTTATTACATAAATTTAAAATAATTATATGCTGTTGTTTGTTGTACTCAAAATACGTGTTGGCTACAGCGTTTCAACAGTATATTGCTAAGGGATCATTATTGACTTAATTACACTCGTGGCGTTCTAAAAGGCCAGATTGGACGTTTCACACTTTTCATGCCGCAGTAACGTTGTACAGTCAACGTTATAAATAAATGTTCACTTTTGTGTTGTATTGTGAAATTATAAATCGACCGATTACCGTTTTTTTGTTTCGCATTCCTGCACCTGGTGTTTCAACATCTCTCACATCTGGCCTTTTAGAACGGCCCGAGTATAAGGTTCTATAAATATTGCTAAATAAAAACAAATGCCAAGGGCAAATATAACTAGTAAATTAAAAAAATGGACGGTATCTTCATAAAGAGACACATAAAGATTGATTCATTAGTTGCAAGTTATATTAGGCGGAAAGGTATAAATAAAGAAGTAATTCAAGCCATATAACAGCTTCGTTAAAATAGAATATAGAATACTTTCAACTAAGTTGGCGATTAAGATAACAAGAGATTCATTTCAGATGGCTACTTGACTCACAGGTTTTAAAAAGCTTCATTTTATAGTCAAGTAAAGACTTACGAAACTAATTAATTGATGTAAGATAAAAGTATTTTTCATCTCTATAAATATGTACTCGTAGTATGCGACGTTATTATGGGCGTGGGAATGTATCAATCGTGAATGTAGTATAAAACAGTACATATATTTCTGGAACATGTACATCACAGCCACAATCTGATTCAAAATCAGTTTTATAAAAGCTATAGTATAAAACTTTTACATAGGTACGTATTAAATAATCAATTTAGAAAAAATAAAATCACTCGTTCCTACTTTTAAAATCATAATTCGTGAGACTACTTTGACAATTCATTTTGTACAAGTGTTGCCACAGTCAGGGTAGTGCTGTTCGTGTCGATATTAAAAAATATTACAGCTTTTCTACCAGTGGTATTTATCCATTACTTACGGTGACATAATAAAATTAATGTAATAATTTACTTTGCAATGCAAGATATCATTGAAGGAAGTACAAATACTAACGAACGACCATTATTAAGTACCGATTTTGTTTTGAGTGGCTTTTATTTAAACCCCTCTATATCTGCAATATGCTAATGACATTATGAACGACATCTAGTAGTGCGCCAACCAAGGTAATATTTAAATAACTGTACCGTTCACAGTTCTACATTAAATTTTTCATCACACTTGCTCGTAAACAGTGTCATAACATGCAGGCTACCTTGGTTGCAACCCCCCAAATAAAACCCTTCGACTTCGGGCTTCTAATAGACTCTCGTTTGTAATTCCTTATTTACCGCCCTTAAGACACAATGTACTATTAAAATGCTCTAGAATAGTATGGAGCCTGAGCAGATACTTTGAAGATATATGCAAAGAACTACCAAGTTGACGCAGATTTTAAAACAAATCACATCATACTGAAAAATCCATTTGTGTCTATACTTGGTTCGGATAGGTATTTAACTAAATGTACACAAAACAACGTCAACTGGTGTTTTAAACATTGAAATTCCCCCATTAAACTATCTAAATATTTACATTTCTGTATTGAAATACGCTAGTCTAGTTTGTATTACAATGATAGATAAGTAAAAGGTTTTAAATGCTTGAATGTACCAAATCTAGCAGTTGAAGTTTGTTTACATTTACCTAACCAAACCAAGTATAGAAATTGTTTTTATTACCGTGCAATTTAGGTGATCATTTTCAAATTAAAAATTGCACCACAAATAAATAACGGCGGTCCACCGTAAGCTTAAATAAAATATTTAAAAAAAGCAGTTTGCTACACAATTTACTGAGTGACCAGTGTGCATTAATGATATTCCCGTATTTGTACAAAAGTTCCGACATAACAAACCATAAAACATAGTAGAATCGACATTGATTATCGATATTAGCCACATCACTATTTAATTTAGTCTAACCCCGGTAGCCCTTTAACTTTCATTTACTTGTCAAATTAGTCTCACGGATTATGGTTTTTAGTTTTTTTTTTATAGTTTATTTATGTAGTTGACAAGACTTCAAAATTACGTGTCAATGCGATGTAAGACTCTAATGTCATGTTCGTCTCAATTCATAACTTTCTTAGCTTACTATTTTGTCGTTATGATTTCAGTTAGGTAGTATATGTATTACATCACAATGAATAAAAAAAATACACTGAAACTCTAGGCATACGCTATACTTAAATGAAGTCATTTTAATAAACTTGTGTCAAGCCAACGTTTACGCAAAATCCTATTCTGATCGCGGATCAATAATACGTTCTAACAAAACTACACATGGGGATGTCAAAGGCGTATCAAAATAAAGTCTCTTGAATCCCTAAAATACATACCCACATATAAATACATATTAAAATATTATCTTCATCAGGAATACCTGTGACACATAATAATATCATACCTACTAACTTTCGTCGTTCACTCTATACATCTACGGTACTAACAGGCAAATAGATTCATAAGTTAGCACTAAGCTGTACAAGTATAATTCTGCCATTCGGCAGTCTTAATAAAATCTACTTATACTAAATAGATTTACTCTAAAATATCTACGAAAATATCAACGGAACGTACATTTCTTGGAAAGACAGCTTACATTGGTTTTTAAAACAATTGACATCGTGTTTACCAGTTATTCGGTTTGGTTCAGGATCTGATGAAGTCCCATTGGTTGGTCGGCTGGTTGTCGCATATAACCATGACGAGAGGCTCCGATCTGTAGGCGCGCTCCACTCCAAGACACATACCCGCCGCTTCGTTGTAGATTGGACTCCCTGCCTATAATTAACGCAAAAGAAAGGGGTTTACTGGCCTATACACATAAGGAAAATAATTCAAAATGATTCTGCGGTTTTTCATTAATTCCAAAACAAAGGAAGTTCTAATTTCACTGTATGTGCTTTTGTATGTTTTAAAGGATATACAAACACCCCCGAAGTGAAATCGCATTTTTTTTAAATCGGCACGGTAATTGTTTTTGCGTTCACTCCTCTCGGCATTTTTTCGGTTTAATTTTTTGCGCTGGTTTCTTAATTGGTAATGTAAGTTGAACCTAGTTACTATAACTATAACCAATGTTAAACCAGTCATCGAATCTCTTTAATTTGACGGCTGGTTGGACATTGGTTATCGTTAAAGTAACTAGGTGCAACTATGATTTTTTTAGACACATGCTGTCAGATGATTTGAATGAACTTGAAAAGCTCGAAGCTTGAAGATTCTTTTCAAACGGCTAAAAACGATCCCCGAGAATTGCATTGCCCAGGGGCCGCGACATGATTAAAGGTCTCTACACGTTACACCGTATCATGCCATGACCGTAATAGGAACGTGTCAGACGGAGTGTCAAACGAGAGGTCAAAACGCATACATGTATGACACGCGACGGCGACAGTTGCTTACGTGCTAGAGGGCCATAGTCTCATACTTTTCGATACAAAAAATATATTTTGCCCGACATGTTACTCTTATGGTAACTTATAATATTTAGAGACCTTTAACCTTACTAAGGGCCATTGACACACGAGTGCGAGTTACGCATGAGTGTCTCAATTGGTGATTATGAATAGTTACACCAAAAACAGCCAAATTAAATAATGTTAAAATATTAATGTTTAATAATAACTGTAAAATTCATTTATTGTCCATTATGTAAGTATTCATTATTTAATAATTGTTTATGTAAACATATTTCAATTAATCTATAAAGCTGATTTAACAATAATTAAGTAAATAAAATAGAATAGCTGTTGGTTGGCCATTAGATAATATAACGGTAAACTTATTTCTTTTTTTTTATATCCCGCTATTGCTCCGTACCGTGCGAAAAAGAAAATTGCGAAATGTTTCATAATGAAATGTCAACGTTGCGATCATACAATGCACCTCATTGGATTACCGATAGCGATATCGTTAGTAGCACATTGTACTACGCGAATAGAAAAAATCTGTAGAGACACTAGCTAGCAGCAACGGCACTTACTGAACCCTTGTGTTTCCACGCCTGCGCGCCGCCCAGCTCGTGGCACTTGCCGAGCGCCGGCACGACATTGCCTGAAGCGTCTAAACACAGAATTCGACCCAACACTAACTCGTTACGAGTTGTTTCGAACCACATCTGAAATCAAACGACCAAGTATAAATAACAAAGTGAACAGAAACTTTAATAAAAAAATCGGTCAAGTGCGAGTCGGACTCGTACATGAATGGTTCCGTACCACCGTACAAAAGCACCGTACAAAGGCTTTAGTTAAAAATTCTAATACAAGCTCTTTTGCTAACTGTACTTTTTGCTAAAATTGCAAACTTATAAGTAGGTAAACATTCAAACAACACATACTCACGTTGCCGCTAGCAACTGCAGGCTGTCACCTTGGCCGTCTAGCAAAGCCTAACAACGCCTAGCAGCCAAAAAACGCTGAAAAACGCGTTTGTTGTTTGACAACCCCCTTTAAGTTTTAACTTTATATTATTTTCAGTATTTGTTGTTATAGCGGCCATAGTAATATATAATCTGTGAAAAATTCAAGTTTCTAGCTATTACGGCTCAAGAGATAGAGCCCTGCGACAGATGGATGGATAGATAGACAGGCAGACAGACATCAGAGTCTCAGTAATAGGGCCCCGTTAGCACCATTTGGGTACGGAACCCTATGAAACGCTATGTACTTCGAGTTATTTCGCACTCGCGTTTTCTCGCAGGACAATTAAAATTGAAGTTGAAGTAGCACTTTACGGTTAATGTAGGTAGTGTAGGGATTTTACATTTATTCCATGGGAATATCGGGATAAAAAGTAGCATATGTGTTATTTCAGCATGCAGCCCATATACTTACAAACATTCAATTTTATAAGGCAGTTTCTAGTAATTTTTCAACAGTCATTCAAACAGCTGCTGATAAAGGTTCAATTAAGGTCCAATTGTAAAAATCATAAACTTGACGCACTCAACATTGACACAAAAAGTGACGTAAAAAAAACTCAATCTTCAATTGCAATAGTAGATTGTACAACAAGAGTATAAAACGAGCCATTTTACCCATAACGTTCCTATAGCCACTCGAGCCGGTACGGCGAGGGTGGATAGACACGTCGAGGGGAAAATAGGTTTAATGCTCGAGTTTAACATTCTGCTTTTCACTTCGATGGCGAGGAAATGAAATAGCAACAGTGGAAACAATATTGTTCACTTACTATGTACCGTTTATTGTTAACGCAATACTATTACAATTATAATTTTTTAGTTTTATTAATCTATTTTGATTGATTTTTAGTTTTATATAAATTAAAAATTATGTAAAAAATATGTAGAAATTTCTTTGTTTGTGGCTGTTTACACCTGATTGAGGAAATAGAGAACATGCAAGATAAACATGACTACTTTAGTATGTTTAAGAAAATAAAGGAAGTTATGGGTATAAAAAGATCAAATGTGTCTCTACCTCTCATTGATGAGGATGGTAAAGTTTCTATGACTATTGAGGACAAGCTAAGAACTTGGGAGAAATACATAAAGACCTTATTCTATGACACACGTAGCCAACAACAGTTGAATAGCTCAGATGACAACGGATTGGACATTACGAAGGAAGAAGTCATGCATGCAATAAAATCTGCCAAAACAGGGAAAGCCGTTAGACCTGACGAGACTCTTAGTGAGATCTTGAAGCTGTTGATGGAAGAAAATATCCCGATAATAGTTCACTTATTAAATGGGATTTATAGAAGTGGCATTATACATAGGGACTGGCTGTATTCGACTTTCGTAACTCTCCCAAAAACCAGCAACGCAAGTGATGAGTTATGTTTTGAAAATTTTCCTGAAAATAATCCATAACCGCATTTTACAAAAAGGTGGAGGAAAACATTTCAAACACACAGTTAGGCTTCAGAAATGGTTTTGGAACTCGAGATGTACTTTTTGGTTCCCAGGTGTTACTACAACGTTGTTGGGATATGAATGCGCATACATCTGTTTCATTGACTATGAGAAAGCTTTGGACAGAGTACAGCATGATAAGCTTATTGAGGTTCTGAGTGGCATAGGACTTGATCTCAGGGATTTGGCGATCAGTAAAAATCTATATTGGCAGCAGAGGGCACGAGTACGAGTGGACCAAGTGCTGACAGAGGAAATTGACATCATGCAGGATTTTCGACAAGGATGCATACTGTCCCCACTGTTATTCAATATAAATGCTGAGGCTATATTTGCGGAAGCTTTAGAGAACGCTGAAGAGGGCATCATAGTAAATGGTCATGCATTGAATAACATATGATATGCTGACGACACGATATTATTTGCGTTCAATTTCGATGATTTGCCAAGTTTGCTCCAACGCGTAGTCAGCATTAGTGCAACTTATGGTCTTAGCATATACGTGAAAAAGACAAGTCATGATCGTTGGTAAATCTCAGCACATTACAACGGCTGATCTGGATGTAAGGAATCAGGTAGTTCAGAGAGTCCACTCTTACAGATACCTAGGATGCATCGTGAACGACCAGTGTGATCATAGCGTTGAAATCAAGTGTCGGATAGAACAGGCTTGTAACTCTTTTCTGAAGCTAGCCATCTCTGCAATCGATCGCTGAAGATAGCTACCAGAGTGAGTTTGGCACGTTGCTATGTGTTTTCGGTTCTTTTGTACGGAGCGGAATCGGGGGCCTTAAATATGAGCAACCGTTTGGAGGCCTTTGAAATGTGGGTGTACAGAAGAATTCTGAAAATATCGTGGACGGATAGAGTATCAAATGAAAGAGTTTTGCAGATGGTTAGCAAAAAGGTAGAGATCTTGAAAACTGTCAAGAAACGCAAGCTGCAGTATTTCGGTCACATAATGCGTAATGATAAATACGACCTACTCCAACTCATCATGCAAGGGAAAATCCAAGGAAAGCGACCGCCCGGAAGAAGGCGTACTTTGTGACTTAAAAATCTCCGGACATGGTTCAACCTTAGCACAAGATCCCTGTTCCGAGCACTAATGATAGCCTCGAAACTCGGTCGCCTTAGGAACGGCTAATAACACCTAGCAACCAATAAAACGCTCAAAAAAAACACGTTTTTTGTATGACGACCCCCTTTAATTTGTAACTTTATTTTATTTTTAGTATTTGTTGTTATAGCGGCCACAGTAATACGTAATCTGTGAAAATTTCAATTGTCTAGCTTTTACGGCTTAAGAGATAGAGCCCTGTGACAGACGGACGGACGGACAGACAGACAGACAGACAGGCAGCGGAGTCTCAGTAATAGGGTCCCGTTGGCACCCTTTGGGTACGGAACCCTAAAAAAACACGATTTAATTTCGTGACACACAATTAATGATTACGAATATGAATCTATTCAATTATATTAAGGATTAATTCATTTTATTATGCATAGTCCAATTAGTTTTAAAATAGTTTTCAATTTTGAAATTGTTGGCTAAATATGCAAGCAGTTAAAGCGTCACTTTAAAAGAAAAAGAAAAAACCGCGCAAACAATTTTTTTTGCTCGAATCTGTTCTAAATTTTTGAATTTCCATCCATTAGTCGAGCGTACATTTTTAAAATGTAATATTGTAATTTTGAACAGAACATTGTTTTTTTCCTCGCATTCAAAGTGAAAAGTAGAGTGATTAACGTGAGACTAAACAACCATAATGCCACTCGAACAATAGCCACCCTCGCTCTGCTCGGGTGGCTAAACATCTCGTGTCATGATGAATTGTTTTAGTCCCTAATTGAACAATCTACTATTATGTCGCCTAGATCTAACATAAACACAAACTTTACGAGCATGAGAAGTGAAAAATATGTTCTAATTAAATTACCTTTAAGGAATTTAAAAAAAAACGTTATAAGTGAAGAACTTTTACACTGTTTAACTGGCACTGCGCATAAATAATTATCTTAATTCTTGATTATCTTTTACAGTAAGAGTTAAGCCACTGGTGCCTTGAAAAAACTAATTTCATTTGAATAATACTTACCTTAAAGTTAACGAAATTCAAAAATTACCCTTTTTTAATAATTAAATAGTTAAGTATAACTGTTGGTTGAGAAGATAAGCCATCACAAATATGCACCTCACCTCCTGTCCAATCTTGATAAAAAAATACAGTTACGTAACTGGTTAAGTAGTTCGTAATGCTAACCCTCAAATCTTTAACAGTAATTGTATCATGGTGAAAATATGCACCTCACATTTAAAAATCATTGCTTTTTTCCCTACTGTCCTGTCCAATCTTGATAAAAAAATACAGTTACGTAACTGGATTCGTTTCTCAACTCCAGCTTTATTTTAGTGTTATTTCAGTCTGTTTTCGTTTTAGAAAAATATGAGAAGAATGATTTTACCTGGTTCAAAGTTCTAATGCAATTTGCTAGCACTAGACCGCTACCTTTGCTCTTAATGTCCTTGGCACTCTGTATACATAACGATGTGTTCTTTAAACGTATTTGGAACGAGTCAGTATAATTTCTTTTTCTGTAAATAAGATTTTCCAATTGTGAAACATGCGGTTAGGTTTTTTCTATTACGAATGATTTACTTTAGCCCGTGAACAATGCACAAAGGTCCGCAAATAAAGCAGGCGTAAGTAAATATACAATAATCATGCATAACTTATTCCAATTCAGGGTTTATTTTGCCGAGGTTAGAAACATTAACAAGAGAAATAGAAATGTTTGTATTTAATTAGCAAAACCGAAGTCGTAGCTTTTTTCTTTCTCCTAGCTAATAATGTATAATAAACACGCGTTATTTGCATTTTCGTACATTTTACTAAAATACGGTAGGGACCAATAAAACTCAATTTTTTTATATAGTGCAATTGTTGCAATAACCCGCGTTTGAAGCAATTTAATTGAGCAGCGACTCGTCACAAACTCGACATGTTTAGCCAGACAGGTGATTCGCGCTTTAAGCTTACGTCACATTTCCATTTCTCTTGATCTGGGGACTGGACGCTAAAGGGCAGCGGAGAAGTCAGAGGCGCGGCGAGCGTTATCTGTATTCGTTACGTGTTGCCAGGTTACCATAAATCTCTCTCCAAAATCGATGCGGAATCCGCTATAGCCAAAAAACTTTGATCAAAAAACTCTTTTTGTCGCCGACGCGCCGACGCGAATCGATTTGTCTTTTTCGCTCTTATTGCGTGGACATAAAGCGTTCATTTGTCGGCTTGAGCCGATTCCGTGTCGATAGATCTGAGGAGACCCTTATGCGGCGACTGTCTCGGCCGCACAATGAGCATGAGCAGAGAAGACGCTGGCCGCTCCGCTGCCCGCTAGCGTCCATTCCGCGGCCTTATTATTATTATTTTGGAAATGATACTCCGCAACTACAGGCAATGTCCCCGCATGATAGTATTGGCATTTGACAAGGATTAAATCGAGCTTAAGTCATTCATTATATTTAATAAAGTTTTTTTTTACCTGGAGTGCCACGGTTGAAACTTGTTCTTGTCAGGATCATTCAACGCCGCCATTCTCCTCTTAGCTGCTGTATCGTCCCCGACTTCTAATTCAGGATATACATTCTCAAGATACCACTTGAAAGATTTGCATTTTAAACGATCCCTTAATGCCTTTCTTTCTGAAATGTCGCCAATAGAAACGTGGGCGGCTGAAGGATTCTGCTGAATGACTTTTTTCTGAAAAGTTTTATTGCAACGTGATGCATCAAGACATATTATGTTTTAATGTAATAATTGGTAACGACATGGATCATACTACTAAACTAGTACTTCCTTCTTTCTGTAAAAAAAGGTTACCTGGAAGAGATCGCTCTTAAGCGATAAGGCCGCCTATTGCTCACCTTGTAATTTTTTCTCTGTGTATCTGTTTTCTGTATCGCTTACTATGTCTGGTGTATAATAAAGAGTCTTTGTATTGTATTGTATTGTATGATCTATTAAAAAAAATAAGAGAATAGAACTGCGAGTAATCCACATTGATTTTTTTTAGATGGTATCTGCAGTCGTCACTACTTTATTTATCACTAGTGCCCCGCCCCGGCTCCGCACGGGTACAAACTTCAAAATAACCCTCCTTTGGACAGTCGGGGTAAAAAGGTTTCCGTGCCGGCAGCCCGTAGTTTGCACGGGCAAAATTTTCAAACAACTACCCAAGTGCGAATCGGACTCGCGCACGAACGGTTCCGTGCCGTTATCTATACATTAGACATTAGCAAGAAACGGCAAAAAATCACGTTTGTTGTATGGGAGGTCCCCTTAAATATTTATTTTATTTTAATATAATTATTAGCGGTCCAATGCAAACAAACAAACAATCAAATCTTTCCTCTTTATCCTCCTAACGTCCAGAATTCTTTATAAAGGACTTATTGTAATTTGAGTATCATATTCATAAATAACATAAAGTTTGATGTTCATAAATCAAAAAATTTACTTTGGCATTAGAAGGCTATAATATTATTATATTATTGTATATTAGTATAGATATAGATTACGGTGAAACAAAAAAATAGAACATGAGATGAGAGAATGAGATGAAATTAGGAGTCAAGAGTTCTGTCAAGAGATTTCACAAAGTTTTGCCGGTTGTGAAAGGAACCTATTGGCATCTCCACTTACGACATAGTCATCCATCCAGACTTGTGCCATCCGCATAGAGTTGTGAAGCATGTAATCCTCTTTTTCGCCGAGACCGTACGGACGTCGCTTGCGGAAAACATGCCCCACTCGACTGCAAGGCACCAGCTCAAGAGTACCGCCGCACATCCATATCTGAAAGTTGATATCTACAGTCAATTAACCAGCCTACTACAATAGAGTCCCAAACTGTTACTTCTGAGGACAATTGAGTCTATCCCTGGCTCCCGAAAAGATTTATTTATTTAACTACAGTACAGTCAAGGGCAAAGATATCGACACGGCCAAAGTTACAAAAAATATGTATACACGACTTTATGCACTTAACATTAAGACCGTCTATACATATTTTTGCAACTTTGGCCTTGTCGATATCTTTGCCCTTGACTGTACCCGGCGATAAAGATTGCACATCGGTCTTCGGAAAAAGACAATTGGCTGTTCACGACGATTTCCGTACACTGGCGACTGTCCATCAATCATCGTCTGGTATTTATTAAGTGACGTTTTATACTGCACCTTTATGGACTTGATTAGTTGGATGCTGTCATGCAATAGTGTGTTAACCCTCATTCATTCTGCAATCCAATGTCAACCCTTAGAAAATATTTTTTCCAGTTGACATTGTATTGCAAAACTATAACTAATAACTGCTACGAGATGCTAGCCAAAACAAACGAGCTGGTTAGGTTTGGTCCGTATCAAGTTTCCAAAGTCAACGTATCTATACATAGTTTATACGCACCCTGAAAGATATTTCAAGGTTCTCGCCTCCCCACACGTTCATACCAGGATCGTACTTGCCAATGTAGTTGAAGTACTGGCGGTATATCGCAAACAGACCGCCCGCCATCGTCGGTGACTTTATAGAACGGACAAAGTCTTCATCTGCTGTAAATTCATTTGTATTTTTAACAATAGGTATGTTTTCATGGTTACTGAGTAATCTTTTAAGTTCAATTATACTTTCCATTGTGTGGCGTAAATGTATTGGCTTAACACTAAAAAAACTAACACTAGTAGTAAGCGAGAAACCAAAACTAGTATGCGATCGTTTTTTTTTTAATCAACCGGTCAAAGTGTAATTTTTCGACTACATATTTTAGTATCAAACCATAAAGAAGCAAAAAATAGTAGATTATTGTCGTGGCATGGGAGTATGCAATTGCTGGCTGAGTATGAGTATGAGGGAAGCCAGCAATTGCTTTTCCAGCCAAAACTAATACAAAGCTTTTCTCAAAAATGGTGAAGGAAAAAACTAAATTAGAATAAACTTTTCCTCAAAATATATTAGACATTGAATTTTATTCCAATAAAATGTTTACGCTTTCCCGCCTTTTTCTTTAAAAAAACTGCAGGTGTATTTTTCCACCGAAAACACCACAAGCTGTTTAAGACCGAATAAAAAAAGTTCGAAATGCTAACAAAATAACTGATACCGGTCATTTAAGTTGGCTGTATACGACTTGTGCCAACATTTCCATGGGCGAAAATAATGGAATTTGTATGCGACATTATTGTCCAACAAGCGAGCCTGCAATCTGTTTAAACTTTTTAATTTTTCGCTGACCATAAACTATGCATTTCCCGTTCTGATATGTGAAGAATAATGTCAACTTTTGCGGATATTTTTGAGAAAAACACTATAATACGCTAATAATAATATATTATAATCGTTAGTATGGCTTAATGTCAATCAATTATTGGTTAGTGTACATACTGACATACAGATGTAGTGAATAATGTTTTGCCATCGTATTTTGTAGGAAAGGTCATATTTATCTTGCTTTCTTAACTTACTCAAGCTTATTGAAGCTAATTGAAAAAGCAAGATAAACACGAGCTTATCCGACAAAATACGATAAATAGTAGATTGTACAACAAGAGCATAAAACGAGCCATTTTACCTAAGTCGTTCATATAGCCACCCGAGCCGGTACGTCGAGGGGAAAATAGGTTTTATGCTCGAGTTATACACTCTGCTTTTCACTTAGATTGCGAGGAAATTAAATAGCAATAGTGGAAATATTTTTTTACTTAATATGTACATTTTATTTTTTCATGCATTACTTTACTATATACTTAAGCATTTTTTTTTTGTTTTATTGATGTATTTTGATTGATTTTTATTTTTATATAAATTACAAATGATGAAAAAATATGTAGAAACTTTTTGTTTGTGGCTGTTGACACCTGATTACCTTGGTCTTGGTCTTGGTCTTAGACGAAGATTTTACTTTATGCAATAGTCATTTTATGTCGCCTAGATCCAGCATTTAAACACAAACTTTACGAGCACGAGAAGTTATAATTCTAGTGAATCTTTACACATATGTAAATGTATATAAAATTTATGTACTACTCCAACAGATGTTTAATTTTAATTCACAACAGTACTTACTTTTCAAAGTTCCCTTAGGCAAGTTGTCCCATTTGAAGTGCAGTCCCCAGTTAAAGCCCCCTCTCACTAAGGGGCTGGCTGAATATTCGAAGGTATCAGCATTGATGACATCAATGACAGGAGCCACAGCTCTTGGTGAATAGCGCACTTTGACTCCGTCAACATGTTCGGCGAGCCTCGAGAGGAGGGGCGGCAACCAATCCGTATTCACTTCAATGTGAGAGTCAAGGAATACCAATACCTGTTCCACGAAAATTAATAAGACTACAACTTAATTGCCGCACATTGTCATTAGCTCACAAGTTGCAGGTGATAACATCAAAGTTTTTTTTTCTCCTTTGTTACATTGGAACGTGAGTTCTGAGTGTCAAACTATGGGACTGGTCAGACGTGCCGAATTCTTAGCAGTGTGGTGATATCTGGGCCAATCAATTTTTTTACCGACACCAATCTGTCCGCGACATTTTTCAAACAATTGCAGATTTTTGTAAGTAAACATGTTTTATCTGTAATTTAATAGATGGTGTACATGAATACATGCCATCCTACGTAAGTTCTGCATATTAAACCGTGAAATATCTTGTTGGAAGTACGATTTTTTGTACCGCCAGAGACAATTTTGGTAACGCAGGAGACGCCCAAAGTGTCGGTAAAATAGTTGATTGGCCCATCTTACTTATGTTATTCCTGACTCAACAGCCATTAAAAAAGTGCAGTGTGAAAAATTGCATGCTGTGGGTCATCCTGCAGGTAGATAGTGGTAGTGGGTGTCAGCAGCTTATCCCTGAATTGACCAACTGCATGCCACTGCCCACAGCTACATTATACCAAATATAATAACTTTATTTTGTTGAGTCTCACCTCTCCAACGCTGTTGTCAGCTCCATATAACCTCGCGCGAATAAGACCTTCTCTCTTAGCAGTTCGTAGAAGCCTTATATTTAAACCATATTTTGAAGTATTTTTATCAGTTGTTCTCTTGTCAGCATTGTTAGCATCATCATTAATGTAATCTACTACATTCTCTACATCAATATTGTTTGTTTCAAGCATTTCTTCCTCTTTGCGCATCCTGTTATTGAGCTGGTTGACTGCTTTTTGTATATCATCATGAAGATTGACAATGTCACTATAATCATCAACTAAGATGATTTCTTTAAGGTGCTTTTGGTCAGTCCTATCTAATATTGAATGAACAGACCTCATAAGAGTTTCGAAGTGTTCATTGTAGAAACAAATAATTATAGATGCTTTAGGTAATTTCTCTGGATAATTTTGAGCACGACATCTGAAATTCACAAAATGTTAAAGTAAAAAACTTATCACAAATGTTGAATAACTTGACATTGAGGTACACTTTGTTTCAAAATATTATCTTTTAATATTTCAAAATACACAACCTTCTTACACAACCGTTTTCCTGTAATGGTATAAAAGAAATATAAGTAATTTATTTAAGTTTAATTATGTATTTTTAATGCAGTCACTGCACAATATTCTGATACAACTCTATTTCTAGGACCAGTAAGATGTGTCAGCTATGTTTGCATCCTCCACTGTCGCAGATATCAATGCAGGTGACTGTACATATTGTTTAAGAACATTTTATTGTAATCCATTAAATTAAATAGATTTGAATATCAAGAAAAAATAAAAGCCATAACAACATACAGTTTGTTTCTTGTGTCTGGCACTCCTCTGTGATTTCCAATTCGTTCAGATATCAGGGTATTGAATGCATGTAAATTATAGCCTTTGTCACGAGCTCTAACATCTTCTGCATTATGTATCAAACCAAATTGATTATCTGAAACAAACAGGTATAGTTGATATGCTGCAGTGATATAGCAGAAATAAGCAGAGCTGCATGACTGGACATGAACAGGTGAAAAGCTTTAAATTAAGACCGTTTTGACATTTGCTGTGTGTTGTTCGACCTTTTTTTACAATTATGACAGAAAATAAACATAAACATTAAAAGTATAAGTTTTTTATGTAATATTACCTAAACTTTTGTCTACTTTTGCTGACATCTTAATTCCCATTTGTTTAGCATACTTTTCTTTCAGCATCATTTTCCTTTGATAGTCTGAGCGGTTCTTGTGATACTTCCACATATTTCCAGAATACTTGTTGTTGGCTCCCGGAGCATCATACAACAAATCTTTACCTTCAAGAGCTGCAATAGATTTGTCATCATTTTTTATTTTATTTTTTTCATCTGCATTGACTAAACGGTAATGTGGCTTCTTTTCAACAGTACTTAAAGTGGCATCACCTAAAATTTAACAATGTGATGAGTAAAAATCTCAAAAAAAGTAGTAAATATTATTTCATAATTTGAAGAGCAGTTCCAATATAAAAGCGCGCAATGATAATAATAAAAGCCCAAACAAAAGAGCAAGTAATTAATTCAGTCAGCCACATATGGCTTTTCGGAGACTCACCACTCATATTAAGCAGCCAATACAAATACAAAGAAATACTCCACGTTGCCGATGCTATTATAATGCCCCACAGAAATGAGTTGTTTATTTTACCCATTTTCTTATTTTTTGTGTTTAACCTTCGTTATATAAGTAGGTTAAAGTTTAAATGTGTATTTCGCATCGCATTTCATTCCCAGACTTCTGCGGACTAAATCCAGTCGGTATTTACGTTCAAAACTTAAATGTTAAATTATTTGGCCCAATTCCAACAGGTACACAGCAACACCTTGCGAACTAGTGGCACAATACACACAACTATGATTACAAGCTAGTGGCTACGCTACTAAAATCATAATCATCAAACTATAATACTAGACTAGTGCTAGTGAGTGAGAGTGAAGTGACGTTTCCATTTATTTCCATTTTCCAATCCATCCGTTTCTACTGTCTTGTCGGGTGACACTCTTTCCCGCCCCGGATAACACTGACATGGAAATACGGGCCCTGTTTTTTGTGTTTTCGTGGTGTACTCGCCCATAGAAACTGACAGGAGCTTCTATGGGCGTGTACACGAAAAACTGGGTCGGTATTTCCAACCCGGTATTATCCGGGCCGGGAAAGAGAGTCACCCGACTCTTGACGTTGAGTTGACGTTCAGCCGAGCGGGGCCTAAGAATGGGGCTAGTCCGAAAGTAGTCCGTCCCTCTGACACTTATATAACCACGCGGTAGCGTGTCAAGCCAAGTTCAAGCTAACAGAACAGCTGGGCTACTCCGCAACTCGAAACTCGAAGTTCGTGTCGTGCGGTCCCTCTGACACTTACACTGTTTGATACGAGAGCGAGAGGGACCGCACGACACGAACTTCGAGTTTCGGAGTAGCCCTGCTGCAGGGCTGCCTTAAGGCCGCCATTAAGGGGAATAATAATAATAATAATAACTGCAGGGCTACTACTAAACTCGAAAGTTCGTGTCGTGCGGTCACTCTGACACTTATACTATTTAATACGAGAGCGAGAGGGACGGTACGATACGAACTTCGTGTTTCGAGTATCATAGTAGCCCTGCAGCACCGTGTGTAATTTTACCAGAACCATTTGGAGCCACTTTTGACCTCATATCCCTTCGAGTGACAGGAACCAGCAACTGGACCCAACGGCAAGTGGCGGCGATCCAGCAGCTGGACCTGACATAACCAACCTTTGAGTGGCGGCGCCGGAGATTAATCGTCATAATATGTGGCACGGCCATTTTAGAAAAATATACCGTATGTGGCAGGAACCAGCAGCTGGACCCAATGTCAAGTGTCGGCGATCCAGGAGCTGGACCCGACTTAACAAACCTTTGAGTGGCAGGAACCAGCAAATGGACCCTGTTTGATGTCTTATTTTGCGCGAGAAATGAAACCGATAAACCTATTCCTTGCTTGCTCACACTTGTAAGATACATTCGACAATAAACAAGGATGGCATTCACTAACGGTCGAATTGCCGCGCTTATACAAAGTTTCTTAGAAATTGCGCCAACTTTCCGACATCTATCTCGACAGCGCTCGTGTCCAATGTCAGACACGTTTTTGAAAACCTCGCAGTGTAAATTTTTTGTACTGTGAAAATACTATACAAATCGTTTTGCAAAAAAAAGTTACTCCTTTGCGGCGGTACGGTATGGCGGCCATTTGGAACCGCCAGAAAAGTATGGCATGGTGTATTTCGTGAATGGCTCAGTACTCGACGATGATTAGCTGTGCAAAAATTAGCCTGGAACAAATAGAATTGTTTTTTTTTTTTAATTAATGTATTCGCGTCGGCATGGCCTACCTATGGCATTACGCTACCGCCTAAGTACTTCTTTTTTATCGACTATCGGAAAATACAAGCATTTTTGTGGAACAAATCGTTCGACACGCGTTATTTATCCGATATGTTCGATTAACACCCACGCGATTGGACTGCCGGTACCAGTGCTATTATGACCATCATTTTCTTTTTTGTCATTCCGTAAATAGACCCCTGAAGGACCGCCATACAATGACCTAATATTTTGTGTCACCATCTTCCGGTAAGTATATTTTACATCCGACCAGTGAGCGCGAGAAAATTAAATCTGCCGCCATCTTTCACACACTATTTTTTTTACCGACTTCAAAAAAAGGAGGCTGTTCGGTTGTAATTTTTATGGTCAGTTCACATCGAGGTGTAATATGGTGTAAAGTGACACCATGTGGTAAATATTTTCTAATACTTTCATACCTTTTCTGGCAGTCAATAAGGATAAACCATTTAGACTGGTTAGAATGGCGAACTCTAAAACTATCAAGAACCGGGACATTTTCCCTTTAGTTAAGGCGTCCTCTGCTCTGTGTTGCGGGTGCTCGGCGCGGGCGCCCCCTACGTAGGGTGCTGTTTCATGCCATCTAATCTAATACATATAGAAGTAGCTCATCCGCCTCATGCGGCGCTGCTTTTGCGTGCTTGTTTCATGTCTATCTAATCTAATTTATTTAGATGACATGAAACTCGCACGATTCGCTCCCTTCGTCTATATTTCCGGATAAATATATAATCTAGGGCTCTTCAAGTTTAGTGAATAGGCTGTTACTGAACTAGTGAGATTGCCCTCGTCTGTACTTTACATCAGGTGAGATATAAGGGTCAATCACGGTCAGTTTTATGTAAAAAAACGTAACGGACGCCTATAAGTTGTAAGTATTCGAACAATTCCACATAGCTTCCAACATATTTGTAAGGAAGTTATAAAATAATAATGTTAAAAACAAAAACAAGCATATATTCAATAATGTACAAGCATTAATAAAAACCTGTCAAGTTTACAAAAGTTATCCAACTAGAACAACCGTATCAGATACAAATTTATATGGAGGAACTTCCAAGTTAAGCGGTGCTGGTCCTTTACGAGCTCTTCCCATGTTATCATAGTGACTGCCGTGACAAGGGCAGTAGAATCCACCAGCCCAGTCCCCGGAATTAGGAATCGGTACGCATCCCAGGTGAGTGCATATGCCGATTACAATGAGCCACTCAGGCTTTTGTGTCCGTTGCTCTTGAGTCTGTGGATCTCTTAATGCTGACATGGGAGTCTTTTCCTCCAAGTCAATATCAGCAGCAGTCCTGTTTTTTACGAAAAGCGGTTTCCCTCGCCACTTAAAGGACGAGCAAGCACCTGCTGCAATCTTCGACACGTCGACTTCAATTGATGCCATCGCGAGGACGTCTGCTGCTGCACTCATAGAATGAAGAAAGTGTGTTAACTCTGATTTCACACCATAAGCCGCACAGATCATGCCGAAAAAGCCCATAACATAAGTATATCCTTGTTTTCCGTCCCCTGCTCCCCAACATGTTTTTCTTACGTCTTTATATTCCTCTTTCCTGTAGGGATCGAAATTTGGAAAGTCGATGTCGCGGTGGAAACGGGGACCAGGAGCTCCTTTTTGGAAACGTACTTGTGTCCACAGGGTCAGGGCAGACGGGCGTGGTACGCAATGCTTGCTACTTTGTCTTTCTAAATGAGGGGACCTATTAATGTTTTGTTTGTATACGTGGTCATCTACGGCTATGAGATTTATGGACTTCAGAGCATCCCGGTAACATGGTGCATGCCAAAACGCTAACCCGCCGTACCTACCTAAGCCACCACTCAATAAACTCATTATTAAACGAAATTTAACAAATAATTAGCTTAATTTACATGTTATTAATTAATACATATCAACTTTTACACAAAATAACACAACAGTATTTTGATGGTTTGTCAGTGTGACAGTGGCATATCCTTCTAAATACAAAATTAACTTTTTAATGGGATTCGCGCTGCCATCATTCATCCCCCATTACCTCTCATAATTATTTCGTTTTCTAGTTTTTTTTTACTGTACGTACAATGGCAAAACACTCTTCCATTACATTACACATACATTAAAAAAATATACAAACACTGGAATATAGAACCTCCTCCTTTTTGATGTCGGTTAAAAACACAACAGTTCAACATTCTGCTGAGAGACTATGGAGGAAGTTACCTATAAGAAACTGCAAATACCAGAAAAAATACCTAATCGTTGATTAGCTATTATGTAACGGATGAAACTATGAAAGTTATGTTCATGGCCACCGACAATAGGCAGGATAAGATATAAAACGTTGTATTTCTAAGTATCGCCTTAAATATTTGTTCACGCAATTTCAAGTCCTTCGCGGCGGCTACTACCAGTGGCGTAGCTATCGTAGGGCCAGGTGCAGGGCACCAGGGCTCCGGAGCTCAGGGGGCCCTCTAACCTAAGCTTTGTAAAGAGAGGAGCATAAAAGAGAAAGAGAGAAATAAAATCTTGTGAGCAGGTTCTTTAATTCTTATTCCTATCTATAGTTTTGAAGGCAAATATAAATTCACGCTACGTGAAAAGAGGGCCCGATTCTTTCCCTATGTACCGGGGCCCTCGTCCACCTAGCTACGCCACTGGATACTACGACAATATTATGCAATGTAAGCGGTGTTGTAATTGATTTAATGATGTAGGTAATATCTAAACATTAGCTCTTTATCAGACAATTTGTCTGTTTCGTAAAAATACAAACAATAGCTTTGATAGGCGATAGGTCATGTATGCTCCCATGACGGTCTGCGAGTTCAGGGTTTTATTAGCCATTGGGAAAAAAAGATCCACCTACGTAATGGCATTGCGTGTTATCGTGTGAATAACTATTAACTAGCTAAGTCAGCGTCGGTAAGATTCCGTGGTACGAAAACTGAATGCAAGTTTTATATACGCCATATAGGTACAATAGGTATCATTATATCACAAAAATCGTTAATAGCTGACCGATTTTCAATAAACAAAAGTCCCGCTAAAAGCTGTCAAAATCTGAGTCTGGCATTGGAATGAGGGCTATCGCGAATGAATTCGCCGCTAGAGGCGCTAGTGTAGCGTGAGGTCTCCGAAATGTCAAATCTCATAGTTTTTGGGTGAGCTACGCGGGTTTATTTATAATAAGATTTTTTTGTGAATATTTTGCATAACCTGAAATTAATTA
Source organism: Choristoneura fumiferana (assembly GCF_025370935.1). Taxonomy (NCBI): domain Eukaryota; kingdom Metazoa; phylum Arthropoda; class Insecta; order Lepidoptera; family Tortricidae; genus Choristoneura; species Choristoneura fumiferana. The sequence continues at coordinate 30,972,342 of NC_133472.1, forward strand.
TGGCAATTATGCGTTACGGGGCAATGAATGTCTGTGTTTTGAGACAGATTTGTCTTTCGGAAACTTTTCTCCTCCCTTTTTTCCGAACAAAACGGGACTTAGCAACACTGTGGTTGCTGGATATTTTTATGGTACGGTTTTAAGGTGTTTTAAATATGATTTTAATCTAAACTTTGTTTTAACGCCCGTAATAACAGACTCTGAAAGCCACACTTAAAAACCTCACGCAACAGTGCGCCATCTAGTGAGACAAAAAACGATAGCCCTCATTGACAAAGAACAGACAATCCAGCTTTTTTTTCGGAAAAAAAATTCAATTCGGTTTATAAATGACGGAGTTTTGAGGTGACAAACATTAAAAAAAATACAACCGAATTGATAACCTCCTTTTTTTGAGTCGGTTCAAAATGAATTCACAGCCCTTTGTCTACCCAAATCACGGTATCACAGTAATTTTGTATTTTAAATTAATACGTGATAGGTTTGATTTTTGTCACAATGTCGAAATGAATTTTCAAACCGCCAGAACCTCACAGAGCCGACAAACTTGCGGACGCTAGGTGGCGCTGATGTCGTGCACAGAGCCTTTGCACAGAGCCAATAAATAGTTTCGGCGAGATAGGGTCGCCTCGTCTGACTCCTCGGTTGATGCTGATCTTGGTGCCCACTCTGTCTAGCCTGACTCTACTTGTGCAGTTAACATATTATTATATATTTTTGATGATGTCTATGTATATATTTTTAACTAACTTGGCATTTAACTAAATTTTCAGCAATAAATTAACCATTTACATTCAGAAAGTATCATTTGATAAACTGGACCTGATTTAGAAGACCGTAGGTAGATGGCCAACGGAAATCATGATTAATAAACCTAGATGATTCTTTCGAACTGATCTGATGCTGAAGCCGGAAGGTGGGCAACGGAACTCTGTTATAAAACACCGTAACTAAGCCGTGTTTAGGCTTAATGGAATCGTTGTGAGATGTACTTTGGATACAAATCACTAACAAGTGAGAAATAAACAAAAATTTTAACAAAAAAGTAAAACCGACTCCAAAAAAAACATAAAATGGAACCAACTACAAAACCCTTGAAAATATTTTTCTAGGTAGGTACTGTAGTGGACAGTCGGTCCACTATCCTAACTCAACTTTACTTAAATTAAAAGCACTTCTTTAGGATATTTTCGTATGTATTTCCAAATCAACATACTCCGTTGGCAGCTCGGATACCCGTCTTCTCTTTAACACCCCTGCATCCGTTCCATATTATTATTCAAAAATGGAACTATGCTGCCAGCATCGAATCAACGGACGCAAGAGGTTAGTACAGTACCTCTACTAGCTCGAAGTCGGTGACTCAGCACGACCCAGCAGGAGGGATTGAAACCCATAGAATGTAGGTGAGGTTGACGACTATTGTTCCACTCCTCCTGGCCCGTGCACCGACTTCGAGCTAAGTTAGGCTAGGTTTTGTAGTCGGTTCCATTTTATGTTCTTTTGGAGTCGGTTTTACTTTTTGGAAAAAAAAATGCGATTATATTTTGTTTGTTTAGTACTTCCCTGATATTCATATGAGAAATAGAGTCGAAGGCTTTCTTATAATAAATAAAAGATATTGTTTTTAGGGTTCCGGAGCCAAAATGGCAAAAACGGAACCCTTATAGTTTAAATTTGAAACAATTTAGGATGGTAGGAAGTATATCAAACTTTCAAGGAAAACTATAACGGCTAAGTTTGCTTGAGAATTATTAGTAGTTTTAAAGTAAATAGCAGCGTAAGGTATAAAATATACCTAAACTTGGAAGATTCCGTATAAAATACGAAATCCTTAGAAAAATATTACTTATATTTTTTTCGTTATGGCTACGGAACCCTATTTTGGGCGTGTCCGACACGTTCTTGGCCGGTTTTTAGATTTATAGAACGTCAACATAAATTTGCAAAGAAAAGGGTCTGTCCTTCGTATACAATTTAGTCTCTCCGGTTGTACCTACCTACACATTAGGCGTTTAAAAACGTGTGTTTTTAAAAACTTCCTTTAAATTATTTGAATTCGGTGTGTATGGTGCGTACTACACCATGCAAACATGCACCTCTAAACAGTTTAAATATATATTACTTACAACGTACTTTACTTAACTGTTCAGAAGTTCTGTATTGTAAAAAGTTGTATAATATCGATACCTTGGGGCTCAAAGGGCGTAAAGGACATTTGGGCGTAAAGGCACTCTCTATGGCATCTTATACAGTTTTTTTTTCTATCGATCTGTATAATCCACGAAAGGTGAAATTCGTTCATAAATGTCCTTTACGACCTGTGTTGTTTAAAGTCCCTAAACAGTTATTTTCAAAATTTGGGATATAAAGAACAAAAAAATTACTTTGTATATCATCAAGGCAGTAAATATAAAGTATGTTAAAAAACACGGTATTAAAGCGACCCATATTTTTACACTCCCTTTATTGCTCGAAAATATTTTTAGACATACGGCGTAAAAGCTGTAATTTATTCAAGTGTCCTTTAAGACCACCAAATATTTTAACGTTTATTTTGATTTCCTAAGACCGCAACATAATATAATCAAAAGTATGGAATAATACTTTTGATTATATTAATGTGATTTACACCCTTGTGAACCAAATGTTTACTAAGTCTTAAAGTACATCTGATTCAATCCTTCTGTTTTCACCAGGGCGTATAGCGCACGTATCTCGGTAACCATACAGTTTGACTGATTTTCATGAAGTTACCTTTATGTGTGTAGATAAACTTATTCGTATAACAAGTAAAGAAAACATATTTCCCCTCAGCCGTGCAGTCTCATCATCGGAAAACGTCTACTACGGAACGGAGGCCTTCCCCTTAAAATGCCACAATGAGCAACAAGTGCAACAACTGACCCCCTGCTCCCATCGGTTTCCCGCAACACTCGCGATGTCATCGGTCCACCTAGTGCAGTCTAAATCCGTACAAAAGTTTGTGAAGCTAATGCACCTAGGCGACGACTATGTGAGGAGGACATAATGTGTGGGCCAGTCATCTCTACCACCCGCCATCATCCACACAAGGTGGCAAGGTTGTATGACGTAAGACGTGAAAGTGCGTCCGCGCACGCCGCGACGTGCAGTCGCTGTTGGTTCTTGCTTCCCGCGCATCGCCGCCACAGTTTCCCTGCTAAGTGAGTACTTTACTAAATGTATGTGCACGTGCGAATTTAATTTTTGAAGATATATTTCACGCTGATCCATTTTATTTAGTAACAATTAGATGTCACCCGCTACTCTGTGTGCGACCCGCGGGAATTTTGCACTTTCCGGGGATGACAGGCATAATTGTTTTGAGAAAAGATCATTTTGTGCTCAATTCGGCAGGGTTACTGCCATGCCCTCCGATTTTACAATCGATTTATTAGTTTTGGAGATTACACCTGCGTGCAAATACGTAAACAAACGAACATTGTTTATGAACACTACAATAATAGTATAGATGGAAATTGTGTAGTTACAATAATTGCAAGTTACGAAAAAGATGCAATTTTTAAATATTACTTAACATCTAGCGAATTAGCGAATTGTTACCTACCTTGTCAATTGTCCAATGATTTTACTGACAATCTTACATACCACCCGCCCGTCCCAAGTAAAATTAAGATGATGAAATAAGCTCTCTATTTAAATACAGGTTATAACAATTTTAACAATTCAAAGATTCAGTTAATCCTTACGAATTTCCCTTATCTAAGTCCGTTTCCCCGTTTGGCTAAATGCGCCAAGAGCGCGAAGCTACAATAAAAAAATAAAAAAAGATTTCGTTACATTCATAGATACAATACATACATACTTAGGTACATACAGGTGAAGCCATAGCATACAGTCACCAGCATCAACTGACACTACAAAGCGTGCATACACCTAATTAGGATCTGATACGACTATTACTAGGATCGGTAGAACGTGTCAAATATTTTTGTATCCTCCAGTGTTGCAGATAGTAATGCAGGTGACTGTACTAAATAACTTTTAAATGCGACAAAATATTTCCACGTAACCCCTCATTATTAAATTATTCATCGTAAACGCGGTTGTGTTGTGAGTAACGACGCGGTAAAAATTTAAATATTGCTACTTATAAAATAGGTATTCATTATATATATCTGCTCCCCGCTCTTTATAAGTTTATTTCTTCCGCGGATCTCCTTCATTATTTTATTCGGATCCGGCGAGATACGCAAGAATAGCTGCATGATAGAGCTGTGTTTGAACCTAATATAATAGGATAGCTATGGAGCCTCCATCTCACCCAGCTTTCATTGTCCTTTGTAAGTAATCTGACACTTCTTATGAATTATGTACACTAAACTGCTTTGACTGCAAGCGAATCCGACTCGGCGCGGACTTATTGCAGTTAGGTACAGTTACCTGCATTCATATCTACCACAGCAGAGCGTGGAAAAACATCTGAGACAGTAGCGTAGCTACCGGAGGGCTAGACGGGGCAGTGCGCCGGTGCCCCCAAGCTCAGGGGGCCCCTCGGACCCTACTTGAAAACTATAAAATGAAAAATCAGGAGTACGTCGTTAGTTGGGGCCCTAGTTTCTTTTTTGCCCCAGGGCCTTTGGTTACCTAGCTACGCCAATGATCTGAGACGTCCTATCGGCCCTAGAAATAAGAGTCGATTCAGATATTTATGCAAGTTTTGTGGAGTCAGATATTGCTGCTGGTGATGTACATCGATCGGCTACATGTAACTACTTCCAATGAACTTCTATGAAGTTATCCATTGTGAGTTAAACTGAGTCTGTACGCTTGCGGTAGAAGCCCCCTAGTGCCACCATATCACGTGCCTCGTAAGTCGAGCATCATAGAGGATTATCATAGGGTTACCATACTAGAAGTAAGGTACGCAGCTACCAAAATAAATACCTAGTGTAAGTCTATCTTCTATATAAATAAAATTAAAATTTGAAAATAAATTGCTAAGCCCAAAACTCGGGAACGGCTGGACCGATTTCCCTAATTTTTTTTTTGTTTTCATTATTGTTCGGAGAAGATTTTTTTGGAAGAAAATTTAGAAAAATACAATGGGGGCGAAGCCGCGGGCAACAGCTAGTAAAGAATAAAAATGCATGTAAAATATAACTAAATTGTATATATTTTTTCTCAAATTTGTTAAACATTTAAAACATGATTACCAACTACCACCGCAAAATAAACCCAGGCACTGATAAAAAACGTAAGTACTAAGCCAAGAAGAACTATAGACGCGTAAGTAGAATTTTGCAAGGGGCATTGCTTCGGTGCAAAGAAACATGCCAACGGCGGGGTTATAGCGCTAAATATCCACAAGCCACACATAACCAATATAAGGAAGATCGCTAACGATAGCATTGGAGCCGAAGATTTTCCAAGTATGCCACAAAACAGTAAAAGACTTGCCACCACTAAGATTACTGATGAAATGAACAGGACCATGACAGACATTTTTACTGCTTGATCTGAAGCGTCTGATTTCCGATGTAACGTGCTGTGATCAATTAAAGCATATAGAATCAAGCCAGCAATGGACACGCCTCCGCAACCCAAGCCGAAAACGGATATCAAATAGGTGGCATGCTTTATAGGAAACACGCCACAACATCTGCGAACTTCCGGAAAATCATCCATTTTGAATTTGGTCAAACCTTAAATTACTATTTATATCTTAATTCAATTTAGGAAAATATTGTTGAGGCTTGCATCGTGTATTTTGACATTGACAACTTGTGTGACGGGATCGCCTAAGCCCAACCTAAGCCCTAAGGCAACGACAATGCAAAAAAGTTCTTTAGTCCTCAACCTCGACGTTGGTAGTTATCCGATGAAATTGAAAAAATACCATACAAATTAAAACTATTGATCATAAATGTAAAAATAATTGCTAACACAAATAAAAAATCATGCTTACTAATACTAAGTATAATTTCTCTGGTGGAAATAGTCACACCGTTCCACATCCTTGCTATTTGCTCGCTATACATCCACGCACCGCTCATCTACCCCGCACATTTCTGGTGGAAACGCTGCTTTAATCATACTGAACTCAGTAGCAATAGTGAAACCACAAGGTGCCAACTAGCAGGTACTGTTTATGTTATGAGGCATAGCATAGATGGCGGTATGGTTATCGATATGCGTGCGTGTGTACGCATAAATCTTAAAACTACGCAACGGATTTAATTATTAGATAATTCTTCGTGGAAGGTTTAAATATATACCTAACATATAGGTAACTATTGACATGCTCCCGCTTCGCGTGGGTGCAGTTTGGGGAAAGAGAGGTGAAAAATGTGAGACGCCTTTGTTTATTAGTAATTATAGACCTTCTTTATTTCTTCATGATCTCTTTTTTTGAGTTGCACTTGTGTAAATCCAAGGCGGGTACGTGTTTCTCGATTGTCTTCATGTTGTAAGCTGCCTGCATACCGATCCCCGCTCTGCAAATAATTAGAGACACAATAAGAACCATTTTAAACTATATTGACCCGGATACTCACATCTTAAATCGAGTTTAGCTCGACATGTTTCGGGCTTATCTTAGCCCTTCCTCTTAGGAGCAACGCGACTCGGCGGCTGCTGCAACACGCGCGCGTGTGAAGTGAAGTTATCCGGGTCAATATAATTTTATATGAGTGATTCTCACGGTAGTTTCATGTTCAAAAATATAAGAACCATTTGTAACTAGTATAGTATTATTATCAACTATGATGATAAACATATAAATACCTAATTCCAAGTAGGTATCTATGTATCCTCAAAGCATAATAATGTCAGCGAAATTGCAAGTCTCTTGCTCCAGTGGTTACCAGAGCGGTGACAGTGGTTACGTTAGGTACTACAGATTAGTGGAAGCATGAGACGGTAACAGTTAGTTAACTACCGTTTTGTTCTAGGATGCAATTCATTACCAGCATAATTTTGGTTTGCATCGCCGGTTGCCAGTCGGCGCCTGTGGACGAGCCAATCCGCGTCGACCTGCCAGTGTACGACCAGCCGCAGGCCAGTTCAAATGTGGAGATGGTGCCAGCGGAAAGCTCAGGCGTGGACGCTAGGAGCGATAGGACACTTGTAGCTAACCTCATCTCACACAAACTCCACACCGCTACAAACGCATTGGGGCAAAAATTGTCCCAACAACATACTTACGTACGTAAAACCCAGTAATTTGAATGTTGGTAGTTTACTAACAGTTATATACTATAGTTTCTATAACTCTGTCCGTCCGCGGCTTAGCTTAGAGACTGCAAGCGCTAGAAAACTGTGGTTTTACATAAATCACAATGTCTTGGCAACTAGTCAGAAGTTACATTTGAGCTGCAGTTTTGCACCAAGTTACATATTGCACACCTAATCTTTGTTGTACAGGGTGTTGCAGGGCAATTCGATGGTGGGTACTTCGCTGCGCCAGTGACTACTCTGGAAGGCGCGTTTCTAGAGACCGAGGGCTTGGGCAGTAAAAAACTCACCATCAAGGAAAACTTACACGGAATCGTCGCAGGGCTTTTGCAAGTTAGTTCAATTGAACACAATAAATTTAATAATACTGAACCGAACATCAAAGGCGCAGCATAGCGCTATTGTCAGTGATCATACAACTGATGCATAATTTTCTATAACTTAGCTACAATTATCATAACTGCGCCTTCAAAGGTCAGTTAGGAAATTAAATTCAAAACTAGATGAAAATATTACTTTGTCAGTAAACAATAATATAGAACAGCTTGCAATATTTTGAATTATTCTTAGAAGTTAAACAGAATTCACAAATAACCACCAGTAAACAGACCAGTGAAGTGATTTTCCTGGTTTATTGGAGTTGCTTCATTTTTTATTTGGTGTCGGCAAAAACTACAACTCATCAGAAATACAACTATCTAAATATAAACTTCGTGGTTTGGCAAAATTAATGAAACACCTCAATTTCTGTTTTCAGCCAAAACCTATAGTAGACACGATATCGGAAGAAGAAAAGTATGGTAACACCGGGGACAAATTTTACGGAGCGGGGCGGGCTTTGGTAGGGGGAGCGGAGGGAGTTTCCAACCTGGTCAATTCAGTTCTAGAGGTGAGTATACGCAACTAACCATGAAAAGATTCCAGAAAATTGGATCGAAGCTTAGGCTTTGTCCTTCAGCAGTTTCTCTGTGACAGTCTAGTGGGCGCTTATAATATCTCATGAGGTCCGCGTTTTACAACTTTGACATTTAATTTTGTGTCACGTTAGTGATTGGTAGGTTAACCTTTTCTACGCCAACGATTCATATATAAAGCACCGCCGGTTCCACGCCAACGACCTAATTACTCGTATATGTCCATTACTTCAATGCAAAAGCAACCTCCGTTAAATTGTGTTAAGGTTGAATTTCAGACATTGCAAGAGTCATGAAATATGGTACGTAGATAGCTGGACATATAGAATAACTTATAAGCTACTTTTTACCCTGATATTCTCACGGGATAGGAATATTTTTTTTTTAAATAACAACCGCTGGGCTTAGAGTCATGAAATTTGGTAAGTAGATAACTGGACATCTGAAATAACACATAGGCTTGGTTATTATAATATAACGTCAATGAAAACCACGATGTAATTTTAGGGAATTCCCACGAGAATTTTATAAACTCCCGGAATTTCAATTCAACTGCTGTATCTAATGATTTACGCGTGCGAAGCCGCGGGTAAACGCTAGTAAGTTAATAAAACATTAAATAAATAAAAAACCCGACTGCCAAAAGTAAAAGCAAGAAAATAAGTGTAGTGGTCTAGAATTCTGCTAAGTAGCTAATTTAAAGTTCAACAGTCGGGATCCATTACTAAGAGTTTTTGAGCGTCACGATTTAAATGAGTCCCGACTGTTGAACTTCAAATTAGCTACTTAGCAGAGTTCTAGACCACTAGACTTATTTTCTACTTTTTAGCTTTGGCAGTTGGGTTTTTTGATTTTATTTCATTTAATGTTTTATTTTACACTTTTTTGATATTTATGTGAAAACCGTAGATTAAAAATATTATAATCCATATTTATTTAGAATGGGCTAATTATTAGCTTTCATTTGATACCCATATTGTTATAATACAAAATATATTTTTTCATTCCTCCGCCATATTTTTTGTCGCAGACGCCATATTGAAATATTATATAGCCTATGTCACTCCGACAGTTATGACGAATCCAATGATACCTCATATGTTAAACTCCTTCTAACCGTTTAGGCTGCAGCCAGGACCAAAGAAATTACATACATACGACGACCGGATGGCTAAGTGGTTAGAGAACCTGACTACGAAGCTTGATTTCCCGGGTTCGATTCCCGGCCGGGGCAGATATTTGTATGAATAATACGAATGTTTGTTCTCGGGTCTTGGATGTTTAATATGTATTAATTAAGTATGTATTTAATTTAACTATATAAGTATATGTTTATCCGTTGCCTAGTATCCATAGTACAAGCTTTCTTGCAAGTTAAGTTTGACGAACTTCCTGTAGTCAGATTGGCTTGAAATTTGGAATACTCGTGTAAATCGCGTGACAATACAATAATCTAGTAGTGACATCCTGGTAGTCCAGCCAGGATCGTCTCCGCAGGACGGAACTCTTCAACGGTTAATAGCATCGACTTGAAATTTGGTATTCAAATGTAGTTTGGGTGACAATTCAAGTACAGTCAGCGTTAAAAGCTTGTATTAAAATGTCATTTTTATGGTTAGGTTATTTTATTATGGCTAAAGAATTAAATAAAGCGATCCTGTTCGGAAAAATCAGCACTAAAACCATCCATTATTTCCGAAAAACGAAATTTTGATTGGATTTACTATCTATCTTTGAAAAAACTCAGTGTGGATTTGTATAATTATGATCTTTGATTATGATTTAATGGACCTGGATTCTGGATTCTAAATTTGAAAAACTGCTAAAATAAAAGAAAAAAAAAACAAACTTCTTTCGCTGATTGGCTTGGATCGATTTGAAATAAGTATCTGTTAAAAATTTCATTTTTATTACAAGTTTTGATTTGTTTGCGAAATATTCAACTTTAAAGTGCAAATTTTCATTAAAATCGAGCGTCCCCTCCTCCTCTAAAATCTAAACCGGAGGGTGGAAAAATTTGAAAAAATTCAGGATGGTAGTACCTAGGCTATATCAAACTTTCAAGGAAAACTATAACGGCTAAGTTTGCTTGAGAATTATTAGTTGTTTATGAGTAAATAGCAGCCTAAGGTATAAAATATACCTAAGCTTACGAAACGAAATTACGAAATCCTTAAAAAAATATTACATAATTTTTTCGTAATGGCTACGGAACTCTATTTTGAGCGTGTCCGACACGCTCTTGGCCGGTTTTTTATATCGTATGGAGATGATAGTCAAAGTAAGGAACTAATGACATTTACTATCCAACTGTACCTGTAAGATTAATTTCTTTTGACACAAGTGGTATAATCTCTAGAATAAGTCTTTAAATAACGGATTGCGTTTTTGAGTAGTATTTTAATGCTTAATTTACGAACATAATATTTTTATGTAATTTTCAGGTACCTGGAACAATATTCAGGAAAATAACAAGGATTGCCACCGAAAAACTCAATAACTTGGGCGGTAAACTTATTGGGCTTTAAATAATTATCTTACTAGTTAATTAGTTTTAATTAGTAATAAGTAAATGTGTTGCACGATAAGTTTACAGGTTGAAAGACCAATAAAGATATAAATAATGATTAAAACTTTCGTGATTTTACTCGTGACCACGGCCACTACAATGGGGTCGAAACGTCGAGCAAAATATTACTGGAGTGGTATTTTAATTATCAATAAAGATATGTTTTTTAATAGTATAATATAAGGTCATGCTTTAGTATCTTCCGAAAATAAAGTTAATATAGGATATTTAAAATATATAAAAGGAAATCGCAAAATAGGCAAGCCAAGCAGCTGTGACTGATTACATTATAATACTAAAAATTAAATAAATATTTATTAAAACTAACGCAATCTCTGCCACCAACGCACATATGCGTTTTCGAAACTTCGCCCAGTGCCGCTGTCATAATTATTCGTACAATTTGAACGCACGCGTGCATCGGTGGCACCAGTGGAAGTCAGGTGGATGAATGCGTTAATTACAAAATCATGCTCTGATGGTTACGTACAATCGCCATATTATTTTCTAACAATTCGCGAATCTGGTTTAGACTAAAATCACAGTTAAAGTAAAAACTGAAATTTCAGGCTAGAAAAATAATTGAGCAGTAAATTGTCCTGGTTACTAAATTCGCTTTGCTGTATGTAGTGCATAGCAAAGCCTTATGCGAGGTAAGTATAGTATTAGGGGTTGTTTCACCATCCATTGATTAGTGTTAACTGGCGGTTAGGTGTGATGCAGTCTCTATTTGTTTTGTTCGAATAGACGGAGACGGCATCAAATTTAACCGTCGGTTAACGCTAATCAATGGATGGTGAAACAGCCCCTTAGAGTGTTACACACAATTCGCAATGCACGTGGTAATTAAAACAATGCAGGCTTTTAAACATTTATTTTTTAAACCAAATTTGATTTCACAATCTTCTTTCTAAATATGACGAATGTTATATAATGGGACCTCTCGGACCCCAAGTATTAAATAAATATATACCTATTTAAGCTATTGTTAACCATAAAAAACTTAAATGCTATAACATTATTTACAATAAAAGTAAACGAGAAACAATAGTGTAAATGTCGTACATACAAAGTCCGTGTAAAACTCTAGTCCGCGTTTAAAGTAACTTAAGAATCATGTGCTATCATCAGGGTAAATAACAAACAACGTAATATCTATTTACAAAGAAGGTGATACAGTTTGAGGTTCACAACAGTATTAGAACATTTTACATAAGTACAAAGAAATTTCGGTATTTTCCTCGATATAAACAGCGTTAGCCTAAATGGTATTGTACTCGTGCCTTTTAATAAAAATAATAGACAAGAGATAAGCATAAACCGTTAACAGTTATTAACTGGTAGTAATTAGTACAATAGGCCGACGTACATTTCTGTTCATGCGTTTATTTACATACTTATAACATTGCCGATACAGCACTGCACTGGGATAACGAACCTTACTTATTACTTACTTCACATAAATTTGACGTAATTTAATAGGTACAATTACACCATGGTGGCACATTCATAATGTTAACTTCTATACTTTCAGTATTATCGTATATAAAATCCACTGCTCTATAATAATAATATGTTATCACGTCAATTTAACTTTTGCCTAATGAATATGAACGTCGTCAGTTTAATAACGGTTCTTGCGGTGATAACGGCGGGTGAAAAAATAATATGAACGTCGTCAGTTTAATAACGGTTCTTGCGGTGATAACGGCGGGTGAAAAAATCGTTTCTAATATTTGTCTTGTGTGTATAATATGTGAAATGACGTAACCACCTTCATCGAATAATCTACAAGTAGTAAAGTAGGTACTAGTAAATCATTGGAAGTAGGCGTGGAATGGCGCTCCCGTTGCATACCTATTGACTATACGTCGTGTACATAACAATATCTGTAATGTTAATGCTAACTTTAACATCAATTTATTGGTAGTAATTGTGATATCAAACCACAGAAATAACCCAAAAATACAACTCTCAAATTACTCTATATACCTATTATTATAACGTAACGGAGCTGTGTCTGTATAATACGCGTCATATAATATAGTACGTGTTTAGCAGATATTAAATATCACCAAATACTTGGAAACAATCAAAATGGTAATTATATAAAAATGACTCGGCCAAAGTGATCAAATTGCTCAGGCCATCGAACCTAATGCAACATTGTCATAAGATTTATTTTGGCATGACCTGTGTTATTTTATTATTCCACTCGAGCTTAGTTCATCTCTTTGAAAATCACCGAGAAGAGTACTAACCAAGTCAGTTATCGTTCCATCTCTTTTGGAGCACTGTTGTTTTTTAGAAAAATATGGCTCTGCCCATTGGAGGACAATTTTGCCAGTGTCTAGTAGGTTTTGCCGTTTGTACGGTAAAAAATTCTAGGTAACGAAATATGAGAAGTAATGGTGGATGACAGGATGAACGATGAAAGCGCGAATCCTTTTGGAGCACTGTATATTTTGGATATAACATCTGTTCCTTTTTCAATGTGAACTTTTAATACGTTACATACCAATTCAAACATAGATAGACATTTTTCTTAAAATCAAAAGAATATACCGGGTGTGGCCTGTAATATGAGCAAATAATTAAAACATATATCATCATACTCGTCAAACTGAACAACATTAGTTCAGAGATTCTTAAAAATAGTCAGTTTTTTAATTTTTATTACACTTTTAAGTTTATTCGAAGAAGCAATGTACTTAAAGCAAAATTCTTGATGTTGGCGACGTCAGTTGGGTTCCAGGATGGCGTACATTGATAGCAGTAATTAATTTGTATGAAAAAAGGAAGATTCAAAGACTCCATTATTTCTAAAAGTCGCTGAACTAATGTTGTTCAATTTGACGAGGAGGATCTATGTTTTAATTTTTTGCTCCTATAATAGCCACACCCGGTATTATTCAGTTGAAACTTCTAACGACAACCAGTGTCATACCGTTAACGTAATAAAAAAAAGGTAAGTGAAAGGTTGGCACTCTTCTCAGTGATTGTCAAAATTAAACCTATTACATTTAAAATAAAGTTCTGCTTTCTAGTGTGTTTCATACTTTAGAATACTTGATGAACTTGATGAATTCTGTCTGGTAACCATAGACGTAATATCGTTTATATAGTTATCGTACGTTTAGGTAGTACGTCCATAGCGGTAACAAAAAATTTACAGTTTGAGAAACTTGTGATGTTACTTTGTGATGTTACGGTATGTTTGTGTAGTGCGGATGGTCAGAACAATTTGATCAGTTTTAACGAGTCAGGTCAATGAACATTTTGCATGTTGCTGTACAAAGGTATTTACGGCCACTATCTATATTATGCCGACTATGTATATCCACATAATAATATGTATTCACAAATCACTTCTTAGAATTTACTGTTTAACCATAACATTGGATCTTGGGATTGGTGTTTTGCCAGTCGGCGTATCAATCTATTTATTTTGGTATCACACAACGACTAAACAGATTTGTATGTGTTGTCAGATTAGTAGCTTGGGAGTCCATCTTAGAATGTAAGCTGCTATAGGTCATAATGTATACACGCGAGCAAAGCCACGGGCTACAGCAAAATACATAAATAAGCTTTACAAAAGTTCTGGTGTTGCCCTTTTAATACTACAGTCACAAATCAGATAGGTACAGTAGTCAATCTCATTTATGTACTTCGCTTTCCATACCTACGCTCGGCGGTCGCTCTAGGGTTGTCAACACAAAAAACTATTGTGGTGGTGGCACTCGTATCTAGTTGTTGGATTTATTGTTGAGAATGAAACGGGAAGAATGGAAATATAAATTAATAATAACTAAAATATCTTAATGTTAAAGTCATTGTTACTATAATACAAATTTGTCACAAATATCGTGCGACGATTCCGACATTGGCGTAATGCACGATTATTATATTTTAAAGTGTAATAAATTGGCATTCTCCATTATTGCACAAAAAGTTCAGACGCGTGTCACAAGCGGATGGCACTCGCGCTCGCACTGGTCCCAACCGGTCCGAGATATCGTGTCCGTGAGCAGTATCTAACGCACTTTGTATGTAGATCGATTTCTGTACCTATCTGTTTTGTGCTAGTCATCATAAATATCGGAGCTATCAAGGTTGCCAAAAATATCTGGACACGAACTTACGTAATTGACAGGTCCTGTTTAAATATTTTTGAGCACCTATATAACACCAATGTTTATGATGTGACTGTCTACTCGTCTGATTTTATTCGGACAATAATATTGATACTATACTCACACGGTATGGCAGCCTGAGTATGGTTATCAAAAGCGGTCAAGTGCTACTCTAAAATGTAGGTACTCAAATTATGTATAGATATTATGTTGCAACGAATTATACCTATTCACGAAATGGTATTAATGTCATGTTTCGGACGTATTACAAATCATTTAACGTTCATTTCAGTTTTCTAGTGTCCAATCATGGGATGCCGTACCCGCCGGTTTTTATTGATTTGTAACAGAAAAACTAAATAAACATGAGTGTCAAAGCAAAAGGATAGTCAGATCTATAAAGCGAGATAAGGAAGGAGGACCTCCCTGCTTGCGGTCAATTATTAATTATTTACTTATTACAAATCTTTTAATTTATATTTACAACATAAGTGCCATAAAGGAAAATCATGCGCAGCATTATTTTGGTTTGTTATTAAATTACTAATCAACTATGCCTGTAGGTACGTATAACCTGAAAGTAGCTCCCAATCGGAAATTTTAATATGTACCTATAAAGACGCCTACAAAAATAATCCAATGATTTAGGGGCTGTTTCACCATCCATTGATTAGTGTTAACTGGCGGTTAGGTGTGATGCCGTCTCTATTTATTTTGTTCGAATAGACGGAGACGGCATCACATTTAACCGTCGTATAACGCTAATCAATGGATGGTGAAACAGCCCCTTAATGTAGCATTTTAAAACGTTACTTTTAATTTAATCATCCGTTTTCACAGCTACCCATAGTCTTTCGTTTACCACAATACTTCGTACATTATTCGTACAAATTATGACCAAATATGTATTTTTCACCGAAATGTTGAGCTCGTGAGCTCAAATTAATGATTTTGCTTAGCACTTGGATCTCCAAACCACTGGCCAGCGCGCTCTCATTTTGAAAAAAAAAAACGAAGAATACATTATTAGAAATTTAAAATTAATTTCAAATTCGAATAGAAATTAGAAATGTCTTCCTTCTGGCGCCAGTCTGGTGGTATTACTAAACCGCGATACTACTAGGAATGGAACTGACAGTTATTCTATATACATACGTCATAATGTACATGAAATAATAGATATTTTGATCCTACTCATCGCTGTTTAATAATAAAAATAAACTAAGTACAGTGCAATGCGCCTAAGTGCAGTGTAATAACCTTATAACTTGTAGTGCTAGCGTACTAGCGGTACGCCAAAAAAAAACTGCAAATGGTGTTAAAAGCATGAAAATCGGAACGATTGATATTTAGGCCATATGAATCAATTTGACCCGTAGCACGAAAAAAAAACAAAAAAGGAGGAATTATGACGTCATCTTTTTTTAAACGGGTTTTTTTCTGGAACCTATCGTGTGAGGTATCTAATAAAAGGGCTTACTAAGCCGATTCTAAAAATATATCACATCTTTATATTTCAGTCACTTGTTTTAAATTAAAATAAAAATCATTTTCAAAACATACCAAGTTTGGGCTCCTCCAGACATGATACGGTTCCGGAAAATTCTCATACAAAAAAAAGATGAGTCATAACTCCTCTCCTTTTTTGTTTTTTTTTTCGTGCTACGGGTCAAATTGATTATTATGGTGTAAAGATCAATCGTTTCGATTTTCTTGCTTTTAACACGATTTGCAGCTTCGGGTTCTGAATTTCGGGGTGTACCGCTAGCACTATTGAGGTGAGGTGCACGGCTGCAGTGTCTATGCAACTGACTGACTGAATGAAGTTTGAAATGCCACTGAGGACCTTAGCACCCGTAAGCTAAACCTTATAAATTGCATGTTCGAGATTTATTAGTTAAGAGGTATGGTACTTCACCAACGAGGTAGTGCCAAAGCTGACTCAGACAACATTGCAGTGAGTGAAGCGCAGTGAGTGTACGGTACGAGAGGTGTGTCGTGCGTTACAACGAGACACGGGAATTTTAGAGGCACTTTGACTTCACAGTGTCGTTCGATTCAATGCAGTTACAGAATACAAAATTCAAAGGAGTAGAACTGATTGACTTGTATGTGAAAAACTGACATTGAGCCGTAGTACGGTAAATGGTAAAGGTATAATCTTGTAGATTATATACTGAAAATGGATAAGACAGCTCAAAAGTACCACGGTAAGTCTTGTCTCTCGTCACAAGTCATATCCCGACTGTACTAAAATCGAACGTGCACTGCTTGTAGTCAGTCAGGAATCTCGAAAAATAGTTTTCGTGAAGAATATCATGGTGATATAATGCATATAAATAACATAAGAAAATTTCCACAATTAAGGTTCCGATTAGAAGAGAAGTCAACTAAATTCACAACCTTGTAAAAACAATTACAACAAATTCCCGGATTCCTTTATTTTGACAAATGTAACAACCAAACTCGAACACTTTTTCACGTAAAGTGTAGGCATAAATGGAAAATAATAAAAGCGAGTTTGACAGTCTATTTGCCATTAAAAACATTGACTAAAAAAGCGTGATACTTGCATAAAAATAAGTATCTTCACACTGTCTTCGTTTAAAGTAAACGTAATTGGTGTCGACGCATGTCAAAGCTGCATAAATCCATGTAGATAGATATCGTAGTGTATGTTTTCTGTGTAACAGATAAAGTTAAATATGCGTTACGACTTTATGAAGATTGTAATGAGTGACAAGCATCGACACACATACTCTTAGCCTAGGTAAAGTAAGGTTTCCATGAGTTTGCGTTATGAAAACATATTTAAATTTCTAATAGCGGCACTACACATAGGTGTTTCGTACTTGTCTTTATCTACAACCATACAGTAAATCCTCAATTATGCGTTCAAAAACCATAGGTAATGACCAGCATTACGACATTGGATTCTATTATGAACACGGATGTATCGTAATGAGATTTCATACATCATTACAGCACGGTTGTTGGTGGGGGCGCCGCGACCACGTGCAGCAGCAGGTCGTCACGCGCGCAGCGGGCGCAGCTCGTGGGGCAGACATACCTACCTAGTTCTCGTTAATGCAGGATAGAGGATTTAATATATGGATATAGATAAAATATTGTATGCAACTGTACGTAATTAGGCCTTAAAACACTCATGTGACCCTATTATGAAACTCGGCTACGCCTCGTTTCATAAACCCACACTCTTGTTTTAAGGACCACTATTACGATACAGTTGTATAAAATACTATTACATGTCAGTCGACTTTTTCACATCGTATAATAATACGAATACGTCCTGCCCGGCGCGACATATATATGGCAACTCGGCTTGAGAATTTTGTCTTGAGGACTCTATTGCAGGAGATACAGTATCGTTTCGAATTAAGAGTTGCACGTGTATTAAAACTACTACTTATATGAAGCACCACAAAAAAAATCATGTGTATTTGGTTGAATTGAGTATTTCATTCTGTTTTTCATAGCACAGAAGAAGTTGTTTACTTCTTTTCCTAGTGCGCCTTGCCTGAACAGATAAACAAAACATACGAAACACATAATTTAGTGCTACTAACCCTCGTTTAAATTTATAAAATGAGAGTATTTATACAAATTACCAATTTTAAGCATGAATTAAATATATTTTTTATCAAAAAGTGACATAAAAAATGCCAGAGATGCGAAATTTTCTGTCCGGGTTGAGTAGTTGGGAGGAAAAAAAATTATGCGTAATCATTTCCCCTATTCACAAAGTCTAAAACCGTAAAAACGTATGTATGTATGATAAAATGATAATAAATAACCCTTGTTTAAAGGTTACTCCAAACCCCTAATGTATTTAAATCAGGTAAAGTTTCTTCGATTCATTCAGCACATGGGAAAATTATACCACGGAACTAAATCTTGATCATAAAATACTAGAATTAGGTGCTATTTCACCATCCATTGATTAGTGTTAACTGACGATTAAATGTGATGCTGTCTCTATTTGTTTTGTTCGAATAGACGAAGACGGCGTCACATTTAACCGTCACTTAACATTAATCAATGGATGGTGAAACAACCCCTTAGCCTCGCAAAACTAATTATTTTGTTTAGATTTTTGTACTTACAGGTGTAAGCTGCAAATAGAAACGAATTCTGTTCACATCCAGAAGTGATGAACAATCAAATATAATTGTCTCAAGTGGGGGTTTGAAAATGATAAAGCAACCGAAATCACTGTGATTACAAAATTATTGTCACTCAGAAATAAAAATCTAGGTAAGTATTACAGCCGTGCAACTGACGTTAACTATTAAAAACCAGACGCCTAGTACTAAGAGCTATCCATTTGTATAGCACTTTGAACCGCAATGAAAATCATTGGTTTATCCTATCCTAGCTCAGGAACTGCGATTTTTTGGAGATTTCTGGAAAGTTTAGCAGTTTTGGCTATAGCATCTCAAATAATAGCGGTAGATTTTCAGGTGTTCTTTTTTTTATTTTTAACTTAGCTTTGTAGACTTTCCTATACAAACTGGTATAGTTAAAGCAGAAAAAATCTGGAACCCGGAAAATTAACAAAAGTTAAACTTACCAACTATTTTTGAAGGCGATTTACATAAATAAATATACATTTTACAAAACTTCTGTTGCCTAACACGACTTTAAAAACCCAAATCCTGGCAATGTATTGTTATTATGGCGTTAACAGAAGCGCGATGCTAAACGTATTAAATATGGGTATATTGACGGAAAAGAAAAGCAGTGTAAAGCAAAAATATTCTTGCAGTGAGAACTACTCGAATATGATGGACATGGACATACACTAATAATAATAAAATAATAATAGAAGAAAAATGTACAAAAGGTGGACTCAATGCCTACAGGCATTCTCTACACATTAACTTTGGTTGTTTTAGTTCTGTTGTGCGCTGTCGACTTTATTCTAGCGTAAGCAGTACATCCCGGCAGCGGGGGAGAAATTACTGCAATCTTTATTCTCACGAATACCGGTTTTGCGAATAATTGAACACGACGTCTAAATTGTACCCTCTGGTGGATGTATCAGACACTAACGGTCAATGTCTTAGTTAAAACAGTAAAAGACTAAGGGGCTGTTTCACCATCTATTGATTAGTCTTAAGTGACGGTTAAATGTGATGCCGTCTCTATTTGTTTTGTTCGAATAGACGGAGACGGCATCACATTTAACCGTCACTTAACACTAATCAATGGATGGTGAAACAGCCCCCAAATGCCGAGTTTACCAACACTAAAACTGGCAATTAATTTTTAAGCAATCGTTTAGCAATACAACTTGATTACAACTGTGAAACGCTTAATCACCTGTTTAATTGATGATTTACTCGGGTGTTAGTGGTATCCTATTGAACGGAACATTCAGTTGTCAGGCAGTTTTATATTTCGCTATTCACCGCAGAACCGTGAAGACGTATACAAGAGCTCCATGAGAAATGAACGGTTTCTGTGCGGTAACGAAAGCGGCTTACAGTCTTGTACATTTGGCCGTTCCATGGTGCGGCGACAGACGCACCCTGCCATCCCATGGCGGAATATAAAACCAAACACGTGATATGCGATGTGGATGCCTATTGATTATTGATTCAATTAACTTTCTGACTGCAGTTCTGATCCAATTTTACAAACAAGAAAAACAGACGGAAATATATTATAATAATTTTTTAAAATAAAATTTTCGAACGTCTGTTAACGAGAATAAAACAAATTAAAATAGAAATGTGTGGAATTAAGTTATTATGAATATTAGAATGTACTTTTTCTGATTCCAGCTCGTTTCTTTTACCCTGTATGTTTCCTCACAGTATGACTCGGAACGGCAGGCGGATTGTGACAAATAAAGCGTCATAACTCTAAATAAATGTTTTTATCTTCTTGCCTACTATCTAACTTATCGTTATCAATGCGACATTTAGTATACGGTGATCGCTCGTCACTCTATCGCTAGAGGTTAACACAAAATTAAACACGTCATTGCGTTACACTCAGTGGCAAATGATTTTGACGGCAATATGGTATCACTAACTCACTTCATGATCGAGCTAGTGAATGAGTAGGTACAAATTTTCTAATATATTAACAGGAACACAAAGTCTAGCTACAGTCAAAAGTATCTCGTACCTTTTCAGAAACGCTTACTCAATAAGCCCTGTTAATAGCTTGTAAAATAATTATTTTACATATATTCTACAATGTCATATCAATCGGTACGATTAAACGAAAGTCGGTACTCTTGTCAGTCTCTGTCAAACATAAAAAAAGTTGGCATTCATTTCATTTAGTTCAATTGCCTATGTCACTTTTTGATATGAATGATAAAAGAGCAAGCTCGTCTGGGTCGTCGCACTACTCGGGTTGGACGTAGTCCAGCACTTCGAAATCGATTAATTTGTCCGATCTTAGTCGTCATGGGCGAGTGAGGCGCATCTTGCGGACAGTTTCCACATAATGTTTGTTGTGCGCCATCACGGATTCCTGCACCTTCGGAGGGAGTTCCTCCAGAGAGGGCGCCGTACCCTCGTCCATGTCGGACCGCCGGTAAAACAAGATATACGGCGTGCTGGAGCGGTTCAGTCCGTTTAGCTGCGTCTCCTCGGCTGTGGACACGATGTCGTCATTATACATATGCCATTGCCCGTTGTCTTTCGCCAGCGTGTAGTAATGCCCGGAGTCGAGAGTGGTGCCTGCGTGAATCACGGCGGCATATAGAACGTAAGCGGCGTGGTCGGCTTGCGAGCGTACGGTCGGCAAAGTCACTGTGTGATTGTGGTGGATGGAGAGCATCAGCTTGGTTTGAACTTGCAACTTTGGTTCAAATCTGTTGACAATAAAAAATGCATAAGTCAGTCATTTTGATTTACATGTAGTATATGTTATAGGGTGGAAAAGATGAACGGAGCCCGGAGGAAACCTACCTTAAATAATTAAGATAGCCAATTTTAAACTAAAAAACTATTTTATTTGAAATAGGTACTACATTTAAATGAAAAATGAAAAATTTACGAGTATGCATGTACAGTCGCCATCAGATATTTCGGAGCGGCCAAGGTGATCATAAATATCGGAACATCAACTCTAATACC
The DNA here is from genome assembly GCF_025370935.1 of Choristoneura fumiferana. Lineage (NCBI taxonomy): Eukaryota > Metazoa > Arthropoda > Insecta > Lepidoptera > Tortricidae > Choristoneura > Choristoneura fumiferana. The sequence continues at coordinate 30,994,297 of NC_133472.1, forward strand.
TTAATAATAGTTTGTATGTGCCGATATTTTTGATCATATTGGCCGCTCCGAAATATCTGATGGCGACTGTACAAAAAAAATAACACCAATATAAATTGTTATTTTTTAGTCTTCTTTTATTTTAAACTCGCTGTAGTTCGTACCGTCGTCTGCATCGGAACTTTACACGTTTACGGGATAAAATATAGCCTATGTTACTCGCCGTAATAACAGCTTCATACAGATGAAATATTTTTTAAAATTGGTTCAGTGGTTTTTGAATTTATCCATTACAAATAGAGAAATAAAATACACAATTAAATCCTTCGATATAGACTTACCATTGCAAATAACCACGATCAATTCAACTTAGAGTTAGAGAACCACTTCGACAGTTTGAGCCTGGACGCCGACGACGTCGAAGACCAATACAAACGGATCCTCAACAGTATTGACTATGCAAGTAGTAAAATCAAAACGAATTACCAAAGACAAGCAAAGCTCTCCAGCAATACTCTAGCATTAATAAAACGTAGACGAATCCTGCCTATAGCTTCACAGAGATACAATAGTTTGGACAGACAAGTAAAACGTAGCATCAGATGCGATACTCGGAATTACAACACAACCGCAGTAAAGACAGCGCTGAGCCGAAATACCTCACTTAAAATTGCAAGACAGGGAATCCACCATGGAACAAAGACGTGGATAAACAGTTTAATGGATGAAAACGGCAAAAAACAACATGGCAGAGATAAAATATTAGAAATTTGCACTTCATATTTAAAAACCTTTATTCTGATTCATTGAAAAAAACTACCACCAGAGATTACTGCTGTCCAGAGGCCATCCCTCCAATAACAGACTGTGAAGTGAATCAAGCTCTTCGAGTCATGAAGTTCGGTAAAAGTCCTGGATCAGATGGAATCAGCGCGGAAGGTTTGATTCTAGGGAAGCGTACTTTATTGCCACACTTAATAAAACTATTTAATACCATACTCCAGACGGGCCAAATTCCCAAGCTGATGCTCCATTCAAACATCATATTACTTCACAAAAAAGGGGATAAAAGTGACATTGACAAATATCGCCCAATAAGCCTTCTCTCATTTATACAAAACGTTTTTAAAAATAATAGAATTTCGCATTGCAGACCAATTAGGAAAACACCAGCCCCCGGAACAAGCTGGTTTTCGCTCTAGCTTTTCCACAACTGACCATCTCCACACACTGAATCAAATCATTGAAAAGTGCCACGAATATAACCAGCCTTTATACCTCGCTTTCGTTGACTATTCGAAAGCATTCGACAGTATCACCCATCAATTCATAATTGAAGCACTCCACCTACAAGGAATTGAACCCACCTACATTAACCTTATCAACTTCATATACGATAACAGCACAGCAGACATAAAACTGCAATCGACCGGACAGTCATATAAAATTGAAAAAGGTGTCAAACAGGGCGACCCATTATCTCCAAAACTTTTCACAAGTACCCTAGAGCAAGTGTTCCGCAACCCGGCAGCCTTGTGGGAGACGAAGGGCATCATTGTTATCGGCGACAAAAGATTAACCAATCTTAGATTCGCCGACGACATTGTTCTGTTCTCCTCATCCGCATCGGAATTACAAACAATGCTTCAAGACCTAAGCTCTGCAAGCCTTCGAGTTGGTCTGAAAATGAACCGGTCAAAAACTCAGGTATTACCAACAGCACGAAACGCAAGGTAGAGAGAGGTAGACGGACAGTTGTTACAATATGTCGACGAGTATCCCTATTTAGGCCAATTAGTCTTTTTCAGCCACAGACAAGATAAGGAAATCGAAAGACGGATCCAAAACGCCTGGAAGAGCTATTGGTCCATGAAAGAACACATGAAGGGCGACCTTCCGCTAGCCTTAAAGCGGAGGCTCGTCGACATGTGTATACTGCCTGTCCTAACTTACAGTGCTCAAACATGGTCACTTACTGAGTTACAGAAGACCAAATTGAAGGTTTGCCAGAGAGCAATGGAGCGCAGTATGTTGGGAGTGAAACGGGTTGACCGGATCCAGAACACTATATTGCGCTCCAAAACACGCATTGCTGATGTGGGTGCCAAGACTGCCAGGCTGAAATGGGACTGGGCAGGCCACGTCAGCCGTATGGAACCCAATAGGTGGGCTAAAATAGCCACTGACTGGATACCACAAAACGGACTTCGGCGGCGTGGCAGACCCAGGCGTCGATGGCGGGACGATCTGGACGCCTTTCTTCGCAGCTGGTCAGAGATCGCCCAAGAACGGGTAGAGTGGAGGACATGGGGGGAGGCCTTTGCCCAGCAGTGGGACACCTCTACAGGCTTCTAAATAATAATAATAATAATAATAATATAAGCATCTGATACTAACTTGAAATTCTTCAGCACTAGAATGAGAAACTTGGGCGTAGTCTCGATGAGAACGCTTCTCTCTGCATCGCGCAAGCCGCCACAGTCGCGGCACTCATATCTATTGTCACCAGACAGGCGTTCCTTGGAGCAGTAGTACTCAAGCAGACTCTGCACACTGTGCTGAGTACCCTCGAGTTTTTCAGGGAACGCGAGCTGGAGGTCCCGGAATACGTCACGGGAGAGAGAGGAAGAATGGCACTCGGTGCACTCCACGCGCGTGAGGAGAACCCCGCCAAACATGCTGTCAATGAAAGAATCGCGCCGTAGGAAGGCGGATTCAGTCATGCGCAGTCGCTTCTTGAGTGGCAAATGCATGTCATGTTCCATAGGACGCTTCAGGGAGCCAGAGCTGGATCCTAAAAAAATACACAAAACTTAAATTTTAACGCTTCAATTTTCACTTGAGTTATGAATGACTTGTCACTTGTGCTGTGCTAGTTTTTCGATACCTAGATGTTTTCTCTAAAATTGTGGTTATATGTTTAGCTGCACAGTTTCCAGGAACAATAATAAAAATAGTCTTCAAATAAATAACCTGGTTATGTACACTCCATAGGTTAATTTTGTCTAACTATGATTTGAACTAATAAGTGAATGATATAAATAAAAAATCGTCATAATCATAAGTGGCAAAGCACTATTTTGGTCTAAATCATTGAAAAATCGAAAGATTAGTATCTAAAACTCACCAGCAGCACTGCTCCCTGGCCGAGGTGAAACAGATCGACGATTTGACCCTGGCTCTGAATTCTCTCCATCGCTAGAAGAGTAATTAGGTAATAAAACAGTGAAATATACTACATATTGCAAAAGAGTTTTGATTTGACTATCACTTAAGGAAAAATAGTTATGTAATACTTGCATTACGTTAATATGTATTGTATACCTAGTCAGTTCGAAAAAACAACAAGCTAAACCCAAACGATACAAAGCTCATTCCAGAATAGAATATATCAGATTGAAACAGTGGGACACATCATGTGTGAAAGTGATGCCCCCGTCAGATTAAGAATAAGACTTTCTGGCAATGGATAGGATAACCGTACCAGGAGACTTCAAGGCACTGCCACTGCGCCAGATATACATAATAAATTAATAATAATACCTAGCCGTTTTCGGCTACAGCCACTTGAGTCTGCGTATGGTATTTATGGACTCTGATATTTAGCCCTTACATGGCTGTCATAGCCGATGTTTGCCGAGAACGTTCTTTTGCAAGCAGCAATATACATACAATTTATGGATGGAGTAGTTAAAAAAAGGACTTAGTGCGAAGTAAATACGCAAAAGATCTCAGTGGATCGAATTACAACCGTGAAACCCCTAGAAATAAGATAAGCTTGTACAAATTACTCGATGCGCTCCAGGGTTCTGTTTAATTTTCGAGCGGCTATACGAACTTTTTACAAAGTAGTGACAACTTATCTATAGGCTAGGGACACGTTGATATTGTTAGAGTTAGTCTTACCTAGAGTGTTGTGGCGAATGGCCGCTGCCGTTAGCAATGTGTCTGCGCCCGATAATGGGTGGGCGCGAATAGTCGAAATTGCGATCGGAACCGTGCTCGTGGGACTGTAAGAGCTCAAACAGGTACCTGGAATTATTTTTAGTTGTCAAACATTATTTATAACACAAATCTTATACTTACAATTTATAGTTTAAGATCCAGTTATAAAACTGGTTATATTTAACTGATCACCAGATATAAAAAGATTACGTCAAAAAATTGTATTACTGCGAAACAAAAAATAATCAACGAAATAATCAATTTAATTTAAGTTAATTTACGAAATTTAATTTAAATTTATTTATGTGTTTTTCTCTTGTGTTATTTAATCGAAGCACTACCACTTTATTGACATTCCACACAAGTGCGTGCTATATTGTAATCATTCTTAGCGAAAAAAAAATTAATAACCGGCCAAGTTCGAGTCGGACTCATGCACGAAGGGTTCCGTACCATTATCTATAGAACATTAGACATAAGCAAAAAAAAAACGCAAAAATCAAATTTGTTGTATGGGAGCCCTTAAATATTTATTTTATTTTAATTTAATTATTTTTTTAAAGTGATTATACAACTAAAGATTCTGTGAATATTTCAAGCGTCTACCTGTTGCCGTTATTAATATCAAGCAAAAAAAAACAATCACGTTTGTTGTATGGGAGCCCCCCTTAAATATTTATTTTATTCTGTTTTTAGTATTTGTTGTTATAGCGGCTACAGTAATACATAATCTGGGAAAATGTTAAGTGTCTAACTATTACGACTCAAGAGATAGAGCCCTGTGACAGACGGACGGACAGAGACAGACAGCGGAGTCTCAGTAATAGGGTTCCGTTGGCACCCTTTGGATACGGAACCCTAAAAAAACCTTTGTAACCATACATAGCTTTAACTTACCCCAAAAACTCGGAACTATCATGCTGGTTATCCTTGGTGAAGAATGGTGGCTTGACCACCGAGAAAAACTCGTCGGGATTCAGTTTGGTGCTGATCGAGTGCATCATTTTAGCGAAAAGCATTCCCATTTTGGACCAATACGGCACTGCATTCATCTTCAGTACAGCGTGGGTGCTAAATCTAAAGTAACCAACAATCATTTTAGTGTAATCAACGTTTTAAATAAACTGGATTTAATACTATTCGCTCAATAATATAATATTAATATCGCGCAGTACTTTCATTGGCAAAAATAATGAAAAAACATAATACAAATGCGGCTTCATGCTGATCAACGCCCAGCTTTAGATGTAAAAAATAAAGCGTAGAGTAAATTCTAAAAAGATTTCATAGCACATTACTCGCGCAGACTAAATTACTTTCTTTAAAAATACTTGCAGGAAAACAACATTCTGCAGGTGAACCTTTGAAAGTTCATGTTATAAATAAGACAAAGCGGATATTAGAATGCTTAACGGCTTCTTCAAAGAAAAGTTAATTAATACTTTTTCGTTCGCACAAGCAAGCAATGCAATTTGCTCAAAATAAGTTCTTGTTCAGCATTTAATTTTTCATCCTTTACTGTACTATACTATAAGATAGTAAAACTAAAGGACTCAACCTCGCAATGTCCCATAAATTATCATCCATACATACATAACATTGAAAAGCCGTGGTGGCCGAGTGTTTTGATCTATGGCCTCTCAAGCAGAGGATCGTGGGTTCAAACCCCGGCTCGCACCTCTGAGTTTTTCGAATTTCATGTGCGAAATTACATTTGAAATTTACCACGAGCTTTTCGTTGAAGGAAAACATCGTGAGGAAACCTGCACAAACTGAAGTTCCCAACGCACACGCATCCGCACTGGGCCCGCGTGGGAATTACGGCCCAAGCCCTCTCTTTCTGAGAGGAGGCCTGTGCCCAGCAGTGGGACGTATATAGGCTAAGATGATGTTGATGATGATACATAACATTGGTATACCTGCCCCAACAATGGCTTAGTGGTTGGAAAACCTAAATACTAAGGTTCAGATCCTAAATTGGATCCCCAATCGGAGCAGATAAACATTATTTATGAACAGAAAATTATGTACCTACTAGAGTTTTACCCGCGGCTTCGGACGCGTAAACAATTCGGTCTGCTAGTTATTTCAATTCGGAGATTTACAAAATTCCCCTGGGAATTCCCAAAATTTATATCGTGGGTCTTCATTGAGGTCGTGTTAAAAATAACTACTGTCCAAAATTTCAACTCTAAACGGCTACCTACATACCAAATTTAATTACTCTAAGCCCAGCGGTTGTTATTTGGAGATTTTATCCCTATCCCGTGGGAATATCGGGATAAAAAGTATCCTATGTTTTAATCCAGGTTATAAACTAACTTTTTGCCAGATTTCATCCAAATCCGTCCAGCCGTTTCTTAGCCGTTATAGTTAGCTTCTAGAGAAATTTTAATGAAAATTAGCACTGAAGTTGAATATTTCGCAAACAGATCACTGAATTAAAAAATCGTTTTACAACCCCGTAATGATTTTAAAAGACCTGTCCAACAATACCCCACACTATAGGGTTAAAGGAGAAAAAAAATCACCCCTACTACTTTACGTCTATGGGAGGTACTCTAAAAGACTTTTATTTTATTTAATAACCATTATGTGGGCATAGTTGCTACGCATATCCGTGAAAATTACAGCTTTCTAGCGTTGATAGTCTGAGCAAAGCGGCGGACGGACAGACAGACAGAAACTATAAGGGTTTTGTTTTTGCCATTTTGGCTACGGAACCCCAATAAAAAACAAAAACTGGATGTACATATTTTTATAAATAAATATTACTCACTATGCTTTCGTAACCATATTGCATCCATCGGCCGCCCATTTATCTTATTTAAATATTATTTTTTTGATTAGAGAAAAGCAGCAAGCAAAGTAGCTTTGCTAATTCAGTATCTTTTATTGCGTGAACTAACATTACAGTAGGTACAGTATTGGGTCACATCATATTGTACGGATGAGAGAAATAGATTAAACAGGTTACTATTCGCTTAGCAAGCCAAAAACAAACGTCTAATAATAATTAAAAAACAAAAAAAAAACAAGAACTAACAATGTATTAAGAAAATAAAAAACCAGCAGTTACAAAACAATTGATGTGTGACAAGCTAAAAACAGGATAACAACTACAAATAATTTATTGAAGCTCTTGAGAATCAATCCTCAGCAATCCCTATACGAGAGGTGTCTGTTAAGTTGTGTCGGTTGGAAAAACTAAAGACAGTTTAAGTGTTAAATGTTATTATTGCTTCTCAAAGTAATACTTTTTCATTCGATCGATCCAGTTTTCGAAACACTTATTCCAGTCCGAAGTCGGTGTCTCCAAAATGGCCATTTTGTATGCCTCAACAGCTTTTTCAGGCGTCCGGTACCGTTGACCAAGAAGTCATTACTTGATTTATGGAAAGTGAAGAAAATCATTAGGGCTTAAGTCTGGGCTGTACGGCGGGTGTTCCAGATTTTCGACGTTTTGCTCTTTTAAAAACGCAATTGTCTGCCGGGCGGTGTGTGCGAGCTCGCATGATCGTGGTGCAGTACGCCGATAACTTCTGGTAAACAAACAGTGGTATACCAGTCAGCTTTAAAGGCACTGTTACACATGCTCGTTAGTAGCAAGAGAGCATGCTACTATCGAGCAAATGCTACCTAGTAGTATGTGTGAACAGGACATGCTACTATCGAGCATGCTCATCAGTGGCATGCTCATAAGCACGCTTATATGCATGCTAGTAACGAGCATGTGTAACAGTGCCTTTACTGTTTTACGATCTTCGAGCACGATGGTGCCAAAGTGGCCACTTTTCGCTACAAACGTGGCGACCATTTCTTTCGAAGTTTCCCGTGAGCGTATTACTTTGGTTGGTTTTGGCTCATCTTGGAACACCCAAGAGTCTCCTCGGTTGAATTGCCGCAGTTTTACGACACCATTTAACGTGAGCCGTTTTTTAGTCTTCACTGAGTAAATGTGGTATCCAGCGTGAGATAAAAAAATACGCCTAAGTGATCATGCAATAGTACATTGTGTCTTAAGGGCGGTAAATAAGTAATTACGAACGAGAGTCTATTAGAAGCCCGAAGTTGAAGACTGAGGGCTTTAATGAGCCGATGTTCGTAATTCTAGTACCGCCCGTGCGACATACAATGTTTTTCATCACATTTGCGAGTAAAATTGTATATTTGTAAAACAACCGTAGCAGCCAGCTCCTCGCCGCCCTCCTCCTCCACCTCCGCAGCATCTGCACGACGTGCGCGCGCCGCGCGCTGCAGGCGCTAGTGCAGCACACCATGCAGTAATAAACTCATTTACCGATCTTAGGCTTCATGACAACAAAATGAGTACGGGCAATGAGTCATTTACCGACCACGGGTTTCATGACGCCTGCATGTTACGACACTGTTTACGAGCAAGTGTGTTGAAAAATATTTTGAATACTAGTCCCTGAAATGCTTAATGAAGCTTCTATCTCACGGTATGTCGCATGGTGATCTTCGACGATCAGTGGCCATAAGTCTGATAATGTTCTCCTGGGTTAGGCCCTGTCCGCAATGCGAATAATCACCGCGCGATATTTATTCGCGCGAATTATATTCCGTGCTTTACATACAATTTCATTGCGATTTTTTTACCGCCAGTAACAATACTCGTATAAGATTCAATGTGTTACAGAATTGCGAGAAGAAAACCATGCGGTGAAAATTCGCAGTGCGGACAGGGCCTTCTTACGACTGTTTTTGGTCGGCCTTCATGATGCCTATCACTAAGATAAGAGCACCCACGTTGAAATTGTAAATACCAACGCTCCAAAGTCCGGTCCGCATGCATGGTGCTTTATTATTAAAAACCGTAGTCAGCTCTTCAAAGCACTGAAGATGCGTTAAACACCTTTTGAAATTGTAAAAAAAAAAATCCTTAAAAAAATTCTATTTTCACAACTGACTTGTCAACTTTGAACCGACGCCGTACTAAAACGGTTCGGCCCTCTGATATTCGGCCGATCTCGATTCATTCTTTTGTTTTCGAATTCTAAATTCAAATATTTTTAGATACTAGTTTTTTTTTAAATAATCACCGTAGGTTTGCAAACGACAGAAATTAAAAGGCAGCCCTCGTAATAATATTACGAATTTCAAGGTAAGTCACAACTAAATTTGATAGAATATATTATATAAGCTTTCAACCTTCTCCTGACTAAACCTGTTCCTGACTAAATTTTTGAATACGAAGACTTAAATGACAGGTATACATACTGAATCACTGGTTATGGCTCATATTCGAAAACATACATTTGGATACCATCTATGAATCTGGAATTTCGAGAGTAAAAGCCCAGTCCACGTATACAATCTGTCGAATATGGTAAGTGCATGGGCTCAACAATGACTTGGGACGCGGAGCCGCCGAGGCGGGCAAATAGAATGTATAATGAATCGCATCAAGTATTATACGTTCATGTACGTAAAGAGCGTTCCGTGCGTACTTCAAATTGTATTATTACGTGCGAATATCTTTCACGCGCTTTCTACCTGCGTTGACTATAACTAAAACGCCAATGACACATGGGCTTACTCAAAAACTATAGGCTTCTGTATTTCGCAGGACTGTTACCAGTCGACCACCGTCGCTTAATGAGGGATTATGCATGACATTATAAATACGCATTATTTATTTTTAATATAACAGTTAAGATGACCACGGTATATTTGCGGTTGACCACGGCCACCATAGACGGCGAAGTATGAAAGTGCTCAATAGTCACCATAAATCTGTAAGACATAGGTTCTTAACGTGGGCGATAACGCCCTCTCGCAGCCATTTAAAGCTTTGCAGGGAGGCAGTGGCAGTAAAACGTTCAAAAAATAAGGTGGCGTTACTTAGCAAAAAATAGGAAAAGCTTTAGAATAAGAATAATATCAATCTCAATGGGGGCGGTGCGTGGGAATAAGGTTGAGAAACTTACTGTCTGGTGACGAGTAGGGCTTGCATGACGCTGTTCATGTAGCAAGTATTGCCGAGATTGAGGAGTCCGACCTTGCGCATGGGCGCGTGCGAGTTGACCGCGGCGAGGCACACGTCGCGCGCGCGCCACGGAGGCCGTTGGAGGAAGCGGCAGTCGCGCGACGCCATGTGGCGTTCCAGGCACGACATCTGTACAAACACAACAATAGGGAATATGCATGGAAAACAAATTTTCTCTTAAATAATTTAATTTAATAGAAAACCGGAACAAATGACGTAAAAATCATCAATATCTGTTGAAAAATAAGGAAGATATAAGCGATTGAACATTGCATGCCATCTATTTCTAGAAAAAATAAATTTAGTATTGTAGTCGTGCTGTGAAGTGAGAGCGAGAACTTAAACACCGAAAGTACATAAAACCGTATATTGTTCACAACGCACTGTTAACATATCACATTTAAGGCAAAAAACAGATAGGTACAAAACATTGCTTAGGATTTAGAGTGAATAATGCACATTATAGTACATTGTGCATTAAGGGGTGTAAGAAGGAGATTACTAACGAGAGTCTATTAGAAGCCCAACGCCGGAGGCTGAGGCCTTTTAATGGCTCGAATTTGTAATCCCCTTAAGCCCATCACACACAGAGGACGGGTGCGAGACGTGCGTGGGCCCGTGACGGGCGTATTTACATGGCGGTTTATGGACGCCTTCACACCAACAGCGGGCGCGGGTCGGGTGCGGGACGAGTCGAGCGTGGGCCCGCGCCCGTCGTCACAAACAGCGCGTGGGCCGAGCGCAGTGGTGTTACGAGCTCAAAAATATTTATCCCTAAAGCTTAAGTTAAAAACCCCTAAAAAATGTTAGTATAGGTAGTGCCACGAGAGTTGAAGTGAATGATTGATTATACACACAGCCACATGTCGTGTAATGACAGCACGATTTTGACATTTACTCATTTCATTTATTCTCCTTTTGTGCAATCAGTTCTGTTTGTAGCTGTGTGTACAATCATTTACAATTGGCACATATTTAGGGATAAATAAATAAATAAATCTGGAAAATCGAAAATAGAAAATTAATCGTGAACAAGTACATAGAAAATCCTAATTTTTCCGGAATCAAGATTGCTAAGGCCCTTAAAATTCTGATAACTACCGTCTGCAGGGTTATAAAACTATATAAGGAGACCTTATCTTTCGCTAGGAAGACTCAAACGGATCGAAGATCTGGCATCAAGGACAAAAACCAGTTGATGAAAGTTATAAGGTCAGTTAAGCAAAATCCTGGACCATCTGACTACGATTTAGCTCGTAAATTTAAGAAAACTCGCAGTACTGTAAGACGAATTCGCCTTCGAGCAGGCTACAAGAGCTATCGAGCTATAAAACAACCAAATCAGACTGATAAACAGAACCGAACAGCCAAAAATTGAGCTCGACGACTGTACGACCAAGTATTGACAAAAATTAACGGGTAAACTAAATTTCATTAAACTACCGGGTACTACATTTTATATATATGTATAAATATATATTGAATTTTTTTTATGGCTAACGCAAGAGGAAATGTTGATGAGAAATTTAAGTTGGTCAAACATGAAAAGTTCGCAAAAAAATGATATGGCAAGGAATCTGCAGCTGCGGTCTCAAGACACGAACTTTCATTACAGCGCGGCAGCGAAAACAATGAAGTCGAATATATACACGAAAGAGTGCCTTCAGAAAGAAGTTTTAGCTTTCATTAAAAGTCACGACGGGCGTGTAAAATTTTGCCCTAATTTAGCCAGCTGTCACTATTCAAACAAGTTTTGGAGTGGTATAAAAAAAAAGTGGATTAGGTACGTACCCAAAAAGATGAATATACCAAATTGTCCTCAGTGTCGAGCAATCGAAAATTACTGGACAATTATGAAAGAAAAATTTAACAAGACCGGCAAAATTGTTCAAAAAATCGATTCATTACGATCCAAGTGCAACCAACAGGCCAAGAAAGTGGACAAAGGTGTTGTTCAGACAAAGATAAAACCGATCCACGACAAAAGTCCGTTTTTTTTTACACAACGAAGAAAAATGAATATAATCCATACTAATATTATAAATGCGAAAGTGTGTGTTCCTATGTTTGTCCGTCTTTCACGTCGAAACGGAGCGACGGATCGACGTAATTTTTGGCATAGAGATAGTTTATGGGCCAGAGAGTGACATAGGCTAGTTTTTATCCCGGAAAAATACAGTTTCCGAGGGAACAGCGGGCGATAACCGAATTCTACGCGGGCGAAGCCACGGGCAAAAGCTACTTGAAAATGAATATATATCTTTATTTCGTTTTCTTTAACAAAATTACTTTGTTTTATTGACAACTTCAAAATACTTATAAATACTATGTTCCGTACCAATTCTAAATGAACTATGCTTTATTATTATATCTCGCGGCACTGTATTGTATTGTATAATTCTGTGTCGATTTGACAAAAAAATTATACATTATTGGTTCTAGAACTGTTTTAATTTGCACTCCAAAAGTCGCCAGATGTCGGTAGACCAATTTGTCGTCAAAACTTTTTTTGGTCGTTACTTCTAGGGACAAGGAATTTGAAAACACGACTGCTACATAATGAAATATAGAGCGCCCGCCAGATAGTATCCCCTGGCGGTGACAGATGGATCACTATTTTCTTGTAACTACGGCAAATTTTTTAACTAGCGTACAATTTCGTACATATTTCTTAATTTTTTTCTGATCAAAAGAAATATGAAATCACTATTGCTACATAGTAAAATAGATAGCGCCCGTCAGGCAGATCATTGTTGTCTCGTAACTACGTGTAGTTCAATGTTTTTTATTTAGCGTACAATTTAGTCTATTTTTCGTACATTTTTTTGATGTGAGTTTGAATTCCATACGGCACCATGTCACCGCTAGGAAGTTCGACACCCATTTTCCCCTGGACATGTCTATCTACCCTTGCCGTACCGTCTCGGGTAGCTATATGAACGTCTTGGGTAAAATGGCTTGTTTTATGCACTTATTGTACAATCTACTATTATAATTCGGTTTGTTAAACAACGAAATATAATTTAACACTAAATCAAAAGGCTTGCATATTCTCTATTAAAAAAACTGAGAGTACTGTAGAAGACGGGTGCAAGGCAAGGTGTTCTAAAAAGGTGACATCTATTTGGCATAACAACGAATGAAACGTATTACGCACAACAGGTTTCGCATAATTTATTAACGCCAAATTTTAAACTTGTTGAAATTTTGTTCGGCATAATTCTTCGTAAGCCGTTCGTAATGATTGTTTACCCGAATATTATATTAGCATAATATTAACATGACCAAATTTTACTACCCATAATGTTGTTTAGCATATCATCATCATCATCCCAGCCTATATACGTCCCACTGCTGGGCACAGGCCTCCTCTCAGAACAAGAGCATGCAGTTGTTTAGCATATACCTATGTAATATAGCAGAATTTTTATAGCCCGAAATCCTGTCGATATCTATGACCGAAACAATAAATTAAGTACTATTTTTTGATTAGTGTAATTGTAAATATACAAATGGTAAATGGTACTTAAAACAATATAGTTATGACCAGAAAAATAGGTTATTAGGTTAGTTTTGAGTTGTATTTATTACTATTTATAACGGAACGAACAGCCACCAGTAAAAGAGGCCGGGCATAAACAAGGGGGGACGGGGGGCGAAGCTCTCCGTATGATTGGTTTTTTGGAGTCTTTTTGTATTTTTTATTTCAACTCCTAATTTGTTACTTTTACGGGTATCCCGTGAAAGCCAAAGTGGCGAGGCTCTGGGGGCGTAGCCCCCGCTTTAAAAAGAAAACATGATCTACCCCATTTTTAACCTGGATATGTTCGTTAGTTACTGTCCCCTTAAATTAAAGAACGTATTTTATTATATAAAGGTTTCGAATCGACAATATAATATCCACGATATTCGGATAATTATTGTATTTTAGATTTTAAAAATGTATAGCAATGTCAGTAATGAAAAGGATTGACATTGTATATTGGTTGTCAAATATTTAAGGCTGATGGTTGGTTTACGTTGGTTGATGGTTTGAAAACGCCATTGGACCCGCTAGATGGTGCTGTTGTTGGTATGTTATCATAATTTGAATGTATTTTTTTCCCTCCTGAGCTGGTCATCTAAAACGCAAAATGCCGAAGTATCTTATTGCCTTAGACGCATTATGTCTGCTTTGCAAATTACCTAAATCGCATTAAGTCTTAGGTGCAAAATGCCCGAAATGCATTATGTCTGCTTTGCAAATTACCTAAATCGCATTAAGTCTTAGGCAAAATGCCCGAAATGCATTATGTCTGCTTTGCAAATTACCTGAATCGCATTAAGTCTTAGTGGCAAAATGCCCGAAATGCATTATGTCTGCTTTGCAAATTACCTAAATCGCATTAAGTCTTAGTGGCAAAATGCCCGAAATGCATTATGTCTGCTTTGCAAATTACCTAAATCGCATTAAGTCTTAGTGGCAAAATGCCCGAAATGCATTATGTCTGCTTTGCAAATTACCTAAATCAGTACAGCTAAAACCGAAAAACCCTAATCGTAATTTGCGTTTTAGACATTATACAGCTAAGGCAACCAGAGGTTTAATCATTTTGCCATGCAGGCATTTTGCGTTTTAGATGTCTTAAATCATAGGCGATATGAGATTAATGTAATTTGCTTATCAGGCATATTGCGTTTTAGACATTATACAGCTAAGGCAACCAGAGGTTTAATCATTTTGCCATGCAGGTATTTTGCGTTTTAGATCTCTTAAATCATAGGCGATATGAGATTAATGTAATTTGCTTATTAGGCATTTTGCGTTTTAGATGTCTTAAATCATAGGTGATATGAGATTAATGTAATTTGCTTATCAGGCATATTGCGTTTTAGACATTCGTTTTAGGCATTTTGCTACCTAGGCATTGTGCGTTATAGATGACATGCTCAGGAGGGATTTTTTTTCGGGCAGTACAACGTCTGCCGGGTCCGCTAATAAATATATGAAATATACTTACCAAGTCAGCATGTTTAGCTTTAAACAAGTCTTGAGCTTCGCCTTTAAGAGCGTCCAGGCGAATATCAATCATAGCCGTGAGGATATCCACGACATCTTGGAGTATTTGTCGACTCCATTGACCGCTGTCGGCGGCTAGACTCACTAACACTTTGCCGACATGAGGAGAGATCTGTTGGCAAAGATTAATTAAATATAATACAAGCTTATCAATTGTTGTTTTTGTAATCTTTACTAATAACAGAAATGTGTAAGTGAGTATGTTTGATTTTCAAGTTATTTGTTACGCTTTCGCGCTTTAACTATCATGGAGTTTGATAGATAGATAGATAGAAAAGTTTATTTCTGTTAAGAGTTACATTATTTACATTTGTTGTGCCAAACTACAGAGCAGTTTGTCGGCACTTTAGCTCTTGGTTTATAAAGTTACAAATCACAGTAACGCTTAACATAGGATAGTTAGTATTAAGACTTGCTATGGTTAGTGTTATGTTATGACTTATTTTTATAC
Organism: Choristoneura fumiferana; assembly: GCF_025370935.1. Classification (NCBI taxonomy): domain Eukaryota; kingdom Metazoa; phylum Arthropoda; class Insecta; order Lepidoptera; family Tortricidae; genus Choristoneura; species Choristoneura fumiferana. Next base: position 31,009,741 of record NC_133472.1, read on the forward strand.
TTACTATTAGAAAAACCAGACATTTTAAATTACAAGCATGCCATTATACCACGACTTATCATTAAATAATTAATATTTTAATTATCTATCAAGATTTTTTTAACTTTTAACTTAAATATATGTTTTTTTGTTTTTTCCATATCCCTAATGAGACCTAATGACACCTTGAGACCTTGGAAAGGGCATAGACACAGTACAGATAAAAGGAACAGTATAAATGTCTCGGCAGCGTCCTTGATATATATGTTTTTTTATGGTATAGGGGGCAAACGAGCAGGCGGATCGCCTGATGGTAAGCGATTACCGTCGCCCATGGACACCTGCAACACCAGAAGAGTCACAAGTGCGTTGCCGGCCTTTAAGGTAGGAGTACGCTCTTTTCTTGAAAACTTGAAGGTCATATCGGTCCGGGAATACCGCAGGCGATAGTTCATTCCAGAGTTTTGCTGTGCGAGGCAGGAAATTTCTGGAAAAACGCACAGTAGAGGACCGCCAACCGTCTAAATGGTGAGGATGGAAGTGTTGTCGCGTAGGTCGGTGGCGAAAGGATGCGGCAGGGATCAACCCGAATAACTCCTCGGAGCACTCCCCGTTGTACATGCGATAGAGGATGTAAGTGAAGCTACATCTCTACGCAGCGCCAAAGAGTCAAGTCGATCAGAAACTCGTTGGCAGCCGACTATTCGAGTCGCTCTCCGTTGTATGCGGTCCAGAGGGAGAAGCTGGTACTGGGGAGCCCCTGCCCACAGATGAGAGCAGTATTCCATATGTGGGCGAACCTGCGCCTTATAAAGCTGGAGGCGGTGGGCCGAAGTGAAATACTGTCTCGATCTATTGAGCACGCCGAGCTTCTTTGAGGCTAATTTAGCCTTACCCTCTAAATGGCCGCGGAACTAGACTTCACTCGAGATGTCAATACCAAGGATTCCGATACTGGCTGTGGTAGCTAGGGAAGTGCTTTCGAAAAGAGCTGATGTGACAAACGCAGACTTTTTTGTGGTAAACGCGCAAACCTGTGTCTTTGTGGGGTTAAAACGGACTAAATTAAGTCGACCCCATTCTGAAACTTCTTTAAGAGAAGTCTCAATTTCAGACACAAGTTTGTATCGGCACTCTGTGACGTTTTCCCGAGAAATATTGGCGCGGCCGGTGTAAGAGGCATCAACCGTACTATCATCCGCATAACAGTGAATGCCGCCAGTTGGCAGCATATCATTGATATGCAGAAGGAACAGCGTAGGCGATAGCACACAGTCTTGAGGGACACCAGCATTCACAGACATGGAGTCAGAGCATGCGCCGTCAACTACGACCTTTATGCTTCTGTCCGTTAGGAAGCTGGCGATCCATCCGCATAATTTCTCGGGAAGCCCAATTACCTACACCAGCTCGGTACAATCACCAGCATTAATATCTGCCACAGCGGAGCGTGCAAAAATATCTGACACGTCCTTCCGGCCCTAGAAATAGAATCGTATCAGATATTAATGCACGATTGTTGTGTCAGATATTGGTGCTGGTGA